>NW_028036997.1:0-9925 GCF_054177405.1 Leptonychotes weddellii | reverse complement strand
AAATAAATAAATAAATAAATAAATAAATTTAAAAAAAAGGGTCCTCTCTTTTAAGATCCATATGAGTTGGGATTTTCCCCTTATTATGGGTAAAGGAAAAGGTTTAGGGGCCCAAAGATGTGAACATTTCCCAGTGAAGAACAGCCACTGCCCGTTATAAAAACCCTACTTGTCTTGAGCATGCAGGACCCTGCAGTTTCTCCGTGATCACGTGGGAAGGGTGGGCCTGAAAAGGACTTCACAATCACAGAGCATCCATACGACCTTGAACACAGATTCTTAAGGACGACCAGGGACACACGTGGTTTTCTTGATAATGAGAGAGCGAATTTCAGACGGGGCCCTCAGAATGCTTAAACCCAGCCCAGCCAAGGGCCCTGGGTCCTGGCGAAGTCTGATGCATCTGCTTACGATAGCCTTGACCCACATCCGTGAAAATCGCTGTTGCTACTGTTGGACCCACCTTCCCATTGAATAGGTGAGCAGAGTGCTTTGTTTCAACCCCCTTCCTTAAGGGTCCGTATGTTGTTTTACCCATGTCTGTGTGGAATTCTCTGACATTCACAAGAGAGCAGATTTGCATTTAATGAACGATTGTAGCATGCAACATGCAAACGCAAAATGTTATTTGTGAGCATAAAAGCTTAAAGAACCATTTGTCACTGCCAAGGTGATATAAAATCCAAAGGTGCTGTCCCCAGATGGGATTCATCTGCCTTTAGCAGCAAAGATCAGCACTTGTCTTGCATCAGAAGACATTTTGGATATTGCATAATTGGTGTGAAAATGATGAGATGCATGGCTTTTTGTTTCTTCCCAGCCTATATCTTTTTGTTGATGTTATTTTATGTTTTTTAAAATCCTGGTAACATACACATACCAATAAATTTACCATCTTAACCAATATGCAGTTCAGTGGTATTAAGTACATTCACACTGTTGTGCAACCATCATCACCATCCATCTCCAGAACCCTTTTCATCTTGTACAACCGAAGCCCCGCACCCAGTGAACACTAACGCTGCAGCCCCCCACCCCTTGGCTTGGCTCCTGGTGACTGGCATTCTACTGTCTGCCTTTGTGAATTTGAGTCTGTGTCTGAGTGTGACATTTACATGGCTCATTGCTGGGTAAGTCCTGACAAGAATGAAAAGGTCTTACCCACTCAGCAAGTGAGTCTTGGATCCCAGCATCTCTGGGGTTGTCAGTGGGGCCACAGGTGGAGTTCACAAAATGGGGCCAGTGGGTTTCCAGGCTCCAGCGTGTGCTCCTTGTTTTTTTAGTGGCGTTTCCCTGGTGTAGTGGCAGGAACCTTAAAGGGGAAAAGATTTGAAGAGACAGTTACCAAACAAGATATGCAAATAGCCAAGAAACCCCCCCAGAAAAGATGCTCAGCATCATTAGTCACTGGAGAAATGCAATAAACCATGATGAGATACACACCTATTAAACTAAAATGACTAAAGTCAATAAAACTGACAACACCAAGTGCTGATGAGGACACAGAACAACTGGAATTTCATAGATAAACAGTTTGGCAGTTTCTTACCAGGATAAACATAACACTGATCCTGTGACCCAGCTTCCACTCTCTTGGGTATTTACTGGAGAGAAATGAAAAAATTATGTTCACTCAAAACCCTATACACACAGCTTCACAATAGTTTCTGGAAACAACCCGAATGTTCTTCCCACAAGTGAATGGAGAGACAAACTGTGACCCATCCATACCATGGAAAGCTGCTCAGCAATACAAAGGATAAGCTGGAGGGACACCTGGGTGGCTCAGTCAGTTGAATGTCTGGTCTGACTCTTGGCTTCAGCTCAGGCCATGATCTCAGGTGGTGGGATCCAGCCTGGAGTCGGGCTCTGCACCCAACATAGAGTCTGCTTGGCATTCTCTTTCCCTCTGCCCCTCCCCCCCACCTCTCTCTCTCTCAAATAAATAAAATAAATCTTAAAAAAAAAAAAAAGAACAAGCTAGTGATATACTCCACAACATGGGCACATCTCGAATACCTCATGCTAAGGAAGCCAGACTCAAAAGACTGCATACCATTTGAGTCCATTTATATGACATTCTAGAAAGGGCTAAACTGCACAGTAGTGGCTGCCAGGGGCTGGGGTGGAAGGGGGATTACTTGAAATGGTCATGAAGGAATTTTGGGGGATGATGGAACTGCACACTAAAAAAAGTGAAATGTGATCTAAATAAATTATACCTCAATACACCTGACCCACCCCAAAATAATATAAATATATAGATATGAACGTAAATCTAAATAATATAAATAAATATAAATATAGATATATAGAGATGAATACAAATGTAAGTATATTCGGCATCCCTGGGTATGCCTTCTGCATGGCCATGGTTGGCCAAATAGGGTGAAGCTGGGTCTTTGGGTATGGAGCTCACCTTTCCTAGTTTGGATTCCCCCAAATGCAGCTCCAGAGATCGGGACTTGGGTGCAAACAACTTATTCAGTAGGGGATTCCAGAAAGGAGGAATGAGGAGGATGAAACAAAGCAGGAGGAAAGCCAGGAAGGGATGGGTTAATGACCTGGTCCCTCCAGACACGGAGGTCCCCTCTGGGCATGCCCCCTTTGTAGAACCAGCCTCCAAACTGTCCATTCGTGGGACTGGAGGCTGTGGCTCTCCATGGGAACAGCCCCTGCAGCCATGCTGGGTTAAGCAAAACTCCCAGGGCTTGGGAGAAAGCTCTGCTACTGAAAAGTGAGGCATTGTGGAAGGCGCGGCAGGGACCCACCTGAGGAGAACAGGTGTGGCCAAAATCCAAGGTCAGTGCAATATGACACAGGCCACTGGGGCAGGTGTTCCAGCTCCATCCCCTTCCCACCGGCACCCCTTGTGCCCACCACGAAAGTGCAGGAGCTCCTTATGCTGCCAGAGCAGTGGGACTATTGTTCATAAGATTATTTGCAAACAACAGTAAAGGGATGGGAGGAGAGAGCATTAGACTGAAAAGTTTCATCCAAACAACTGGTTCTAGCATCTTGAGCCAATCATTTGACCAAAACGCAGTTTGGTTTTCTTATGGGTAAAACGAAGAGAGTCAAGTCATTCTCCAGTCCTTTCCATCCCTAAAAACCTCTCATTCCATCCCATCTCAAAGAGGGTCTCCATCTGCGAAACAGTCACTTTAGAAAGCCAGGCATTTAGTCCATTGCCAAAATCGTTCCCAACATTTCACAGCTAGGAACACGGCTTTTGAATATCTTCAAGGTAAAGAGTCCCCAGGTTTAGACAATGGGCTTGATCTTGGCATTTTGATGTTTATGCATCAAATGGGAATCCCCCTGGAAACAGCTGGGTCCAAAACCAGGTATGAAGCACTGATCCCAAATCACCCTGTGTCAGGATGCTCATTACAGAGCAAATGTGCAGACAGACCCAAAGGGAGGGAAGGTACACAAAATAACTGACCGATACTCTTCAGAATTGTCAAGGTCATGAAAGACAAGGGAAGACTGAGAAACCATCATTCATCCGAGGAAAATATGGAAACTTGACCATTCATGCAACAGGGCATCCTGGATTGGATCCTAGAACAGGAAAGACCATTAGTGGGGAAACTAGGGAAATCCATAGAAAGCCTGCAGTTCAATTAATAACATTGCATCCATGTGAATTTTCTGGGTTTGACCCTTGTAGGATAATCACTATGATTATTCTCTCTCTTACACACACACACACACACACACCAGTGTGTCTTGCTGCCTTTTACAACTTCTCCCTTCCAGTCCGTGACTATTGTCTCAGCATAGAGTGGCATCAAAGAAAGTAATACTTTCCTACTTTGGGGTTTTCAAAGGTTTGGGCCTCCAGGGAACAGAAAAGGATTTGGAGATGACAAGAGATTTTGGACCATACATAAGGACAAACTGATGAGGGGAAGAATGAAGAGGGGAAAATCGGAGGGGGAGATGAACCATGAGAGACGATGGACTCTGATAAACAAACTGAGGGTTCTAGAGGGGAGGGGGGTGGAGGGATGGGTTAGCCTGGTGATGGGTATTAAAGAGGGCACGTACTGAATGGAGCACTGGGTGTTATACACAAACAATGAATCATGGAACACTACATCAAAAACTAATGATGTAATGTATGGTGATTAACATAACAATAAAAATTTTTAAAAAAAATAAGGATTCCTGGATGGAGAGAGGAGAAAAGTGTTTAGTAAGATTTTGGACTCCCAGGTGGTCCCCTAAGAAGGGACCCTGAGCCCTGCGCTGGCAGGAGGAGATGACAGAAACCTCAGAGAGCTTTTGGAATCCTGGAGCAGAAGGGTGCCCCAGTCGCAAAGAGATCCCCAGGAGTCCAGTAGGCAGACCTGAAACGATCCCACCGGCGTGAGCCCACGAGCAGCTGAAGGCACTGTGGGATCTAAAGTGGCCACAGAGGGTGTGCACGGCTGCACGCATGGAGGGGATGGCAGGATGAGCCCAGGGGCCCCCAAGTGGCCTAGAGGAAGGAGAGAGAGATGGACCATGGGGTCAGAAGTGAGGAATGGTTAAGCAGTACCCTCACGGATGGAAAACCAGCACGAGACTGTGCAGGGATCGCAGGCAGGCAGAAGGCTATGTGGAGTTCCAGTGCAGCCCCAATCTTAGGGACGAGCCTCAGGAAAGCAGGAATTCCTCTAGACTCTGAAATTAAGCTACCGCCACCCTGTGGAAGGAGGGCCCAGAATACAAAATAAATCCAGTTGTAAGAAAGACTTCTAAGAAAGACACCTAAGTTGGTGGATTCAGTTCCTACCTGCTGTAAGCCTGATGTATTTGCAAAAAGAACATTTGGCCTGTCTTCCTTCCACTAGGCAGTCAGGAGCTGGTGGAGAAAACGTATCAGGTGATGATGCTGTGTACCTAGTCAGATAACTTCAGCACAGCCCTGTAACTTGGTCCAATGACTCCAAACAGCATGCCCATAAACTTCAGGTTCCCGTAGAGGTAGATACAAAGACGAGGGCAAAAAGTATACACCATCCTGGAGAAAGCATGGAAAGATACAAGGCAGAGCATCCTAATGTCTGAGGAGACGGGGCTTGGCTGCAGGAGGAAGACAACATCACACCTTTTTGGGGGAAGGGCAGGTCCCCTAAGGAGGTGGCCACTGAAAGGGGCTTGGGAGGATGGGGAAGATTCTCAGGTGGAGGCTGCAGATAACAGGACAAACAAAGTTCTGCCAGAAGAATAGCTGAGCGTGGTTCTGGCGTCAGATGCTGGAGGGCAATGGAGGAGAAGATCTAGAAGGGAAATGGGACCCAGGCCCTGGGGCCCTGCTGTTGGAATGAAGAGCTCCATGAAGTTCTGCTTTTACTGACATTAGGGGAGCCAGGCAGGGCTCTGGGAGGGGAGAAGCATGAGCAAGGCTAGGCTTTTAGAAACACATTTTCCAGATTCCCTGCTTTGGCTTCTCTCTTTCCTTCACCCTCCCCCAAATGCAATCTGTTTCTCAACTCCTCTCTCTCCTGTTGTCACCTTCTCTCTCCTTTCTATCTGAATACCCCCCTTCCCGCTCACCCAGTGGCCTCCAAACTTTCTCAGCCTTCATCTCATCCTCACACTCAAGCCTGATGCCCTTGGAAAACCTGGAGGAGTCATTTTCATAGAGAAAAAAGGAGAGTTAGGGGACAATCTTGATTCACACTATATTTAATAAGCCAGGAGTAAGAAAGATCAACAAAGGAAAAAGAAAAGGAATACAGGGTAAGAAAATAAAGATAAGGCAAATAAAACTTCTGTAGCCTGGGAATGACTTTTTCTTTGGTGTTGAAAACATGCAGTTTTGTGTAGATATATATATGGGTCAAACCAAAGGTGCCGATACTTTGAGGCAAGTGTTCGACCTTTTGTGGGCTCATGTAGTATCTCTCATGCCAAAAGCCAGCTTTGGTCTTTGAAGGCCAGAGGGGAGGGAACCAGAGGAGAGGAAGGTTTCCACAATTTATTTTCATACTGAATTGACAGTCACCTCCAACGAGGGGCAGAAACTAACATGATTCAACTCAAAAACCCAAAACCTCAAGTGTCCTCTCCCTTTACACCCTCTGTCTCCTGACCTCAGCCCTGTGATGGTGGGGACAGCCAGACATTCCATGCTTACATCTTAGCAACAGGCTCATTACTCTGAAAATGCCAGCTCAGGTTCATAAATCCCTTCTGCATTCCGAAGGGTTCCATCCTGAGGGTCCTTGCTCTTAAGAGCTGCAGACCCAGTGAGACAGAGGAGACCCCCCAGCCTTGTCTCCAAGTGCCTTGTCCAGACTCTGGAACGCCCTCCCCTGTGGCCCAGCAGGTCCCCAGGCTCGGGAGCTAGCAGGGACGTGTGTCTGCCTGTGCCCTGGACCAACGCCAGAGCCTCTGAGCAAGTTCTTTGAAGTCAGAGACGCCTGGCAGGACCACTGATCATGCACACTGCTGAGATTCCCTGCCTCCGCTTCCTGTGAAAATTATGCCTCAAAAATCACAGCAGCATTTGACCTAAGAGAAGAGGCAGGACAAACAAATACAGTGCTTCCATTTTATTTTATCTTGTGTTTCTTGCATTTCAGAAATGGAGAAAGCAGGAAGGGAGAGCAGAAGCAATTCTAGATGCAGCTTCAACTTTAAAGATCAGGCTATTCAAGGAACAGCCTTATTGGGAAGAAATAAATAAGGGTAAAACCCTGCCAGATGAACTTAATGCGAATGGGATGCTTTTATGGAATCAGCAACGTTTTCATTGTTTGCCCTGAATTGCCCATATTTTTGTATTCACGGCAGACAATGAGTTCTTGTGACATTCTGGCATACATTATCGTGGGGGAAGAAAAACCCAACCTGCTTTATTTGTTCCATTTTCTGCTTTTAGACATAATGGAAATGTTAACATGCTTAACATCCATGGCCTCTCTTACAGCCTTGCTTCACTTTTCATAGTTATCATGAGTCTTGGTGAGGGTAGACCATACTTCCACACAAGAGGTGCTGCGTGCTAATGGAGCTTGGAAGCCAGCCTCCTCTATATTCTCCACTGCGCTAACTCTCTCCGCTCATTCTCTTACAGACTTTCAGGGCATTTGCCTCCATTATGATTAAAATTATCTCAACTGTCCTTCAGAAAAGAATGTGAGGCTTTTGACTACGTGAACCAGTTCAAGGAAACCCTCCCAGGAGTCCAGGACATGAGGATCACATTGTTGAACCCCTTTTATATGCATTCAGTTCCACCTGGGTTTAGAGCCAGCTCACTCCTCTCGCTGGATGGGTTTCCCTTACATTAATTGATAATGCTGTAAGTGTTTAATTTAAAGTTCACACCTAAGGTGAGAGCCAGATAAATAAATTATTTCAGCTTCATTGGAGCGGTAGGAGAAGGCAAATTATTCTTATTTTTGTAAACCCTATTCAGGACTAGAATTTGCAACAGAATGGCCATTCTGTCGCAGGGGCTTGATTTTGCAAAGAGGTGGACGTGAATCAAAAAAAAAAAAAAGTGGCCAAACTCTACATTTCTCTAAAAAGAGAAATTTCCACTTAGTAAAAGATATTTTCCTTTATGGTTATCCTTTTCACCTTCTTTTGCTATTTTCTGTACGGTAACAAACCCAACCACCACCCTCACCCTCCCAAAGGAAAGACAGAATGTATTATACAGAGAAACGGCACAAATTTGCCTTCTGGTAAAGTTCAGAGGAACCACAAGGACACTTCTGGGCCCACCATGCCCTTCACAGGTGACTCAGAGAGGACTTCTGGTCTCCCTTGGAAGCCCAGCCAGCACAGATTTGGAGGAGAACAATGAAGGTCCAAGCAAAGCCTGATGCTGCTGTGTGGAAGGCTACAGTGCTCACACCAGGAGCTTTCCAAGGTAGGTTCTCTCACAGGCTGGGTGCCCAGCACAGCACAGTCACCTCCGTGAACTTGCAAGGCCTCACATGGCACCAAAGGGGCCCTCAAGAGTGAGCAGGAATAGTATTCAGTTTCTTAAGAAAGAAGGAGATTCTGACACAGGCTACAACGCGGATGAAACTTGAAGCCATTATGCTGAGTGAAATAAGTTAGTCACAAAAGGACAAATACGGTCCGATAACACTTATCCAAGGTGCTTGGAGTCGTCAAATTCATAGAAACAGAAGGTAGGGAGGGCCTGAGGTGAGGGAGGAATTGAGATTTACTGTCTAATGGCTAGAGAGTTTCTATTTAGGATGATGAAAAAGTTCTGGAGATGGATGGAGCTGGTTGCATGACAACATGATCTTACTTAATGCCAATGACCTGGATGCTTAAAAATGGTTAAGATGGTAAATTTTACATTACACATATTTTACCACAATTAAAAATTTTCTTAATGAAGAGTAAATGGCAGAAATGGACACTGGAAAGTATTTTCTATAGAGTAACATATCACGGTGCCATCAGTGAGTCTCCTCTTCTTTGGCTGGGGTTCATATCTCTACCACCCAGCAGAGCCCAGCTTGTGCCAAAATTCACCCATGGTTCCTGATGCCTCCAGTCTCCCTGTCTGCTCGTGGCCCCAGAGTGCTCTTGCTCCGGCACCTTCCCTGCCTGCTCCTCACTCCCCTCAGGCTAACCCCACCCTGGATTCACTCAGCTGGACGGGTCTAGAGAAGCTGGAGTTCTCCCAGGAAAAGTGGGGGGCCGCTGCAGGAGCAGATACTTTGGTCAGTAAAACAGAACTCAGACGAGGCCCTTTTCTATAGGAGCCCCTTGTGTGACAACAGGGGCCGGTGGACCTAGCCAACCTACCAGCCACGCACAGCTCTGGCCAATGGGGTAGAAGTGGATGTCGGCTAGTGGTTGCTAGGATATGTTGCTTTCCTGAGGCAAATATCATTCCTGACCTTCTTCCTGATGTGAAATGCTATGAAGCAAGATGTGGTGCCAGCATCTTGCCCCAGAAGGCAACAAATTCCATCCAGAGCACGGAAAACCGAGGCATCAGGGAAACTGATGGCTCTGTGGAGCCTGAGTTTCAGCCCCAACAACCTCCCTCTGGAACGGGGGGTTACCTACAGGTGACACGATAGACCAGCCTACCAAGCCAAATTTTATTTTGCTCTTCTGTTGTTGACTATTTAGAATGTATCCAATTTGCTATTATAATTACTGCTTACACATCTTTGACCATGAAGTATTGGGCACATCTCTATTAGGATAAATTCCTAGAAGTTGAAATCACTGAATGAAAAGCATTTTTAAAATTTTAAGACAAATGCCAAGTTACCAATTTATATACACAGCAGTTTACAAGAAGGCTTTTTTCAGCAATGCTGAGGGCTGTTGCCAACATCCAGTCCCATTGTGCATGAGGCACTACACATGAGATTAAAATACAGCAATAAAATGAATACTTGGTATTTTTAATAAAGTATAACAATAAGATTAATTCTTTATATTTTTTAAAGATGTATTTATTGGGGTACCTGGGTGGCTCAGTCAGTTAAGCATCTGCCTTCGGCTCAGGTCATGATCCCGGAGTCCCGGGATCAAGTCCCAGGACCGAGTCCCATATCGGGCTCCTGCTCAGTGGGCAGTCTGCTTCTCTCTCTGCCCCCTGATCGTGCTCTTTCTCTCTTTCTCAAATAAACAAATGTTTAAAAAATCTTTAATAAAGATGTATTTGTTTATTTGAGAGAGAGAGCTGGGGGAGGGGCAGAGGGAGAGGGAGAATCCTCAGGCAGACTCCCCGCTGAGCACAGAGCAGATGCATGGATAAAGATATGGTATATATAATGGAATATTATGCAGCCATCAAAAGGAATGAGATCTTGCCATCTGCAATGATGTGGATGGAACTGGAGGGTGTTATGCTGAGTGAAATAAGTCAATCAGAGAAAGACATGTATCATATGATCTCACCCATATGAGGAATTCTTAATCTCAGGAAACAAAC
>NW_028036996.1:0-513 GCF_054177405.1 Leptonychotes weddellii | reverse complement strand
GATGCCTTTTATTTCTTTTTGTTGTCTGATTGCTGAGGCTAGGACTTCTAATACTATGTTGAATAGCAGTGGTGATAGTGATCATCCCTGCCGCGTTCCTGACCCTAGGGGGAAAGCTCTCAGTTTTTCCCCATTAAGAGTGATATTCGCTGTGGGATTTTCATAGATGGCTTTTTTGATACTGAGGTATGTACCCTCTATCCCTACACTCTGAGGAGTTTTAATCAAGAAAGGGGCATCAGGCCTTTTCTAAAGCAGGTGATTCAAGTGGGTAGACCAAGGTAAGATCCCTGCTCTGGGTGATCCTGGACCCTTTCCAATCCTGAGTGTATAGGTCATCAATACTTAGATAATAGAAAGATCTGAATCCTGATCTCTTCAGAGGCTCCTTTCCTTAGCCCATTGCCCCTCTCAAGCAGTGCTGACCAGTGATTTTATATTTTGATTCCAGATCCCAGTAGTGGAGGTCCAGTCCCTAGGCATGGTGGAAGGAGGCAGTGTGGCTCACCAGTT
>NW_028036995.1:0-513 GCF_054177405.1 Leptonychotes weddellii | reverse complement strand
GAACACTTCATCTAAAACTAATGATGTAATGTATGGGGATTAACATAAGAATAAAAAAATAAATTAATTAATTAATAAAAAAAAAGAATGGTTCTCATCTTTGTCAAAATCAAATGATCAAGAATATACTGTCAACATAAGTTTTTTGTACAAAGTAAATGAGATATTGTATATGGTGGTACTTTAGTATTAGGTATTAAAAATACATCATTGGTGAAGTAATTTTATAATTCTTAAATGTTCAGTTACTGAGGACAGATACAGATTCATAAATATTTTCTTCTGCTTGAAGGTCATATTAGGAAAATTATTCCGGTAATAACAATCTTCTATTTACAGTCGGTTTTTCAGATCTTCAAAGGATTATAAATAAAGGAGATTTTCATATGAATACAAAGTTTATATTGATAAAAATTACACTTAAAAGTTAATGCTTCATATATATGTATGTATGAGATTTGTTCATTTTGGACATCTACTAAGATCAGTTAAATAAGTTGTAATTTCAATATG
>NW_028036994.1:0-513 GCF_054177405.1 Leptonychotes weddellii | reverse complement strand
ATACTTGTTCCACCTCTGGATAGTCACAGTTCAAAGCCAACAAAGTTTATTGTTTCACCCCCAAACCTGGAGAAAGATCTAGCTCAGCATCAAAGGCTTGCCCAAGTTGTTGGAACTCCAAACCAATTTGCAAATAAAGACCACCTACAACAACAGTTGCAGGATGGTTATTCAGATTCCAGTATGGATATCATGAGGTATATTTACCAATGGATTTCCCAGGGGGATCAGATCAACCTCCAAAGCTCCCTGAGGAGGTTGAAATTCCTCCACTCCTGCAGGAGACCCCCAAATCATCTAGAGTTGCCTGAGGAAGCTGAATCTTTTTTGCCTCAGGTGGAGGCCCAGGCCCAACATTCAGAGCCCCCTGAGGAGATAGAAACATCTCCAGTTCAGCAGGGGGCTCCATCTCCACCTACTGAAATACTTAAGGAAGGTGTAAACCCACAGGAGGCCCTGGCTGAGCCTTCAAGTACCCCTGAAGAAATCAAACTTTCTTCACTCCAGCAGGAA
>NW_028036993.1:0-513 GCF_054177405.1 Leptonychotes weddellii | reverse complement strand
GTACAGCTGAGCCAGGCATCCAGCAAGTGCTCAATACACGTCAGCTATGAATGAAATAACAGATGAGAGGTTCTTCGTACAGCCGAGCCAGGCATCCAGCAAGCGCTCAGTACGCGTCAGCTATGCCCGCTGCTGTAGCTGTGTCATGGAGAAGCAAGAAGTCACTCTGTCCTGGGGAGAACTCAGTGTCCCTGCCCCGCCGACTCTCACAGCAGCCCCAAGACACCAAGCCCAGAGCTCCTCATTCAGCTGGCAGAGTCTGCCGAGACACCCAACCCCAATGTTTCCCACCATGGCGTTGCTCTAGGAGCTTGTGACCTCGGACAAGTTCCTGACCTCACTGGGCCTCGGTTTGCCCATCTTTAAAATGGGGCCAATAAAAATGCGGAGGGAGGGGAGCCGCATTATCTAAACTTGAGAAAGGCCACAGGACCTTTGATGCTCAATGAGATGGATTTTTAAAGTCAGGAGCAGGGGTACTTATTGGGGGCACAAAGTGGGCAAGTCATCCCC
>NW_028036992.1:0-513 GCF_054177405.1 Leptonychotes weddellii | reverse complement strand
TAGGGATATATTTAAAAGAGTCTGATGTCTATAAAATTTAATAATTATACATAAATATTTATACCATATATTACATAAATATACACTAATTTGGGGTAACTATTTTTTTTTCCTGAATATTCATTTAAAAATGTATACAAACTCTTTACAGCTGTCTTTGACATCAGTATCTTCATTGTCTCTAGGGATGTTTCAGAGTCATTAACACTCTTACAGAGCATACCATCTTCTCTAAATTAATATGTAGCATACTAATGTAGATGTAGCATAAAACTTTTTGAATTTGCAAAGCATGCTGTTATTAGATATTTTATACTAAGGTAAAAATACCCAATCATATAACATCCAGGTAATTGTTCATTTATTCTATAGATAATATATCTAATCTATATCTAAATCTTTACAAGGTAACCATTTTCTGTACTTCCTTGTAAGTGATCTTTAGAAAGTGTGCTGTGAAAATTAATAAAGAGAAACCTCGCTAAAGTGCACTTTGGATCTAGAAGGGGAGAG
>NW_028036991.1:0-513 GCF_054177405.1 Leptonychotes weddellii | reverse complement strand
AAGGCGGTGATAAAATAGGATCATAAATACTGTAACACAGGATAAAGTCATAAACATAAACATTGACTAGGATTAGTGTTAAAATAAAGGATGTGAATTTGTTCTTAGAACAAAACTTGAGCATATAGTGATTTCACAAAGTAGCAGCAAAAGAAAATTGCAAATAAGAATTTCAAAGAAGATAATCTTAGATTTGTTTAGCTGGTAGCCATTTATACTGAGTTGTAGGGCTTAAACCTAAATGGTGGCATGGGTGCTTCATAGCTCATGTGCCAATTTAAAACAAAGCACAGTGATCTCTGTGGTGAACTGACTGGACTTTACCTGTACAGGATGAAAAGCATGATTTTCTGTGTGAAACTAATTACTGTGTTCAAATAGAGAAAAACCCTTAGCTATCAATGTTTAGCATTCTAAGTTTTAGTCTTTATAGTAAAAAAATGCGAGTCATGCCATTTTTTATTTTTTATTTTTTTATTTTTTTTTTTAAAGATTTTTTTTATTTATTTATTT
>NW_028036990.1:0-513 GCF_054177405.1 Leptonychotes weddellii | reverse complement strand
GTTTAAAAGTTCAAAAAATAAATAAATAAAAAGATCAGAAAGTGATTGATACAGAATATAGGCAAGGAGGATCAACAGATGTATAATTGGAGTCTGTGAGAAAGAAAAGCAAAACAGTGGAATGGAACTAATTTTTTAAATTCTAATTTAAAAAACGTTTTGAAATTAAATAGGATCCAAGTGTATATATTTTTTTTTTAAGAAAGATTTTTTTTTTTAAAGATTTTATTTATTTATTTGAGACAGAGAGAACGAGAGAGACAGAGAGCACATGAGAGGGGGGAGGGTCAGAGGGAGAAGCAGGCTCCCTGCCAAGCAGGGAGCCCAATGCGGGACTCGATCCCGGGACTCCAGGATCATGACCTGAGCCGAAGGCAGTCGCTTAACCAACTGAGCCACCCAGGCGCCCCAAGTGTATATATTTTATTATAGTTTAAAAGCACCACATTTGCCTGAAGAAATTGACTCAGGACAGGTAGAATTATCAGACTTTAAAGATTAAAAAAAAATTCT
>NW_028036989.1:0-513 GCF_054177405.1 Leptonychotes weddellii | reverse complement strand
AGTGTTGTAGTTGAAATTGTGTTAATTTCAACTTGTCCAAATTAAACAACACAAATTATACTGTGGAAAAAAAATAGCATTGGTACTATATCCCTTTATGCATGATAAATATCCTAATAAATACTGACTTCCAAAATCATTACCCCAACTCTTAAGTCATTTCTACAATACAAGTTTTATTCTCTGAATATTTACAATGTACCCAGAACTGTGGAAGATACTGTCAACAACTTATTTGAATACATATGAAAGAGTTATTAGGATCTCCAAAGTCACGGGTCAAAGATGGAGTTCCAAAGAAGTAAAATAGCTTACCCTAGGCAGCTAATGTTTTTTTTTTTATTCTTATGTTAATCCCCATACATTACATCATTAGTTTTAGATGTAGTGTTCCATGATTCATTGTTTGTGCATAACACCCAGTGCTCCATGCAGAATGTGCCTTCCTCAATACCCATCACCAGGCTAACCCATCCTCCCACCCCCCTCCCCTCTAGAACCCTCAGTTTGTTT
>NW_028036988.1:0-513 GCF_054177405.1 Leptonychotes weddellii | reverse complement strand
TTATTTGACAGAGAGAGACACAGCGAGAGAGGGAACACAAGCAGGGGGAGTGGGAGAGGGAGAAGCAGGCTTCCCGCCGAGCAGGGAGCCCGACGCGGGGCTCGATCCCAGGACCCTGGGATCACGACCTGAGCCGAAGGCAGACGCGCAACGACTGAGCCACCCAGGAGCCCCAATAGTAATAATTTAAAGACCTGTGGTAACTGGAGTAAAATCTGTAGTCATCAGTGACGGAGTAATGACAGTTTATATTAGCCTGCAGAACTGTATTGCTAAAGCTTCATAATTAATCACAAAATCTGAAAGAAAAGCACCTACATGGATTTGGTGTGTGGTGGGGGGAGTGGGTAGGGACAATATTCTGTCTGAGAAAGCCAAATCAATCCCATTTTGATGAGCAGAATTCCTGTGGTATGGCCCTACTCAACTGGGATGTGTAGAACATATTTCTTAACAGAATAAAATAAGGGGAAAACGTGAGAAGACAGATTTAAAAACAGACATGATTGGTAT
>NW_028036987.1:0-513 GCF_054177405.1 Leptonychotes weddellii | reverse complement strand
GAATCAGAGGAGTGGCTGGAGGCCCGATCACATGGGGCTTGTGAGAAAGGAGAAGCCACTGGAAGTTTTTAAAGTGGGTTCTCCATAAGCCCAAAGCTATGCATTAAGGACTCCGATGATGCAGAACCGTACCCGAGATAACCAGGAGAAACTGAACAAGTGGCATTTACCAGTAGAGGCCTGTGTGTATCCTAATTTTTTGTGTACTAGGCACTGGATCCAGTTAGCATCCTGAAATCTGACCCATCATAACCAAATTCCTCTTTTCTGGGCAAGAGTGAAGAGGAGGATGGAGAGTGACCTTTATTTTTTTCCCCTGAGTTTAACAAACCTATGGTCAGTTCCTGAAGGAGTAATAGTTAACATTTATTGATCACTTACTATGTTTCAGGCACTGTTTTAAACAGTTTACATTTATGAGTTAGCCTGATTCTCAAACGTACCCTCTAAATTAGATGCTATTATTAACCTCATTCTTCAGATGCTGAAACTGGGATTAAGAGAAATTAAATG
>NW_028036986.1:0-9926 GCF_054177405.1 Leptonychotes weddellii | reverse complement strand
GCGGGGGTGACACCTGTCACTTCAGCCTGACACACACACATCACACCGAGAGCGTCCCGTTCACACTGGCCAGGCAGCTCGCTCCGTGTGCCATGAAAGGCTGTGCTTGCCTCACAGAGCGTGTCACATGTCCCCGGTCCTGTGAAAACTCACCAAGCCCCCACTTGGGTGTGCACTCTCTCAGGGGCTCACCCTCGAGTGAAAATCAGGGAGAAGCGTGCTGTGTCTGCAGGGTCATGACAGAAAGCAGAACAAGCCTCATGCCACAGAAGGGCCCGGAAGATCCAGCGCATGTGCTGTCAGGAAGGGTGTTTGTCAGCAGGTCTGGGAGGGGCAGGGCAGGGGTGGGTGTGCTCTGCGGGGGAACGGGGGGCTCGAGGGCCAGAACGGATGGGGGCGAGCCCTCATCCTTCTTTTTTTTTTTTTTTTTAAAGATTTATTTATTTATTTTGAGAGAGCGAGAATGAGAGAGAGAGAGTACATGAGTGGGGGAGGGTCAGAGGGAGAAGCAGGCTCCTCGCTGAGCAGGGAGCCCGATGCGGGACTCGATCCCAGGACTCCGGGATCATGACCTGAGCCGAAGGCAGTCACTTAAACAACTGAGCCACCCAGGCGCCCCAAGCCCTCATCCTTCTGACTGGACCACAAGACAGACGGAGACAGATTGACAGAGACAGATGCATCTGGACAGACTCAGAGAGAGAGACAAAATACAGACGGACACACAGAAAACACAGCTCGGTCTATCCATCAGAGGGGGTGGAAAATATTGCTTCCTACAACTTGGGACTGTTTTACTAAACATATGTGATATTAGTTGATCTTTAAGGCTTTCTGGGCAGGAGTGCAGACTGTTTCCATTTACCTAATCTTCTCTTCACAAACTGCACGGACAAAATCCTGGACATGAGGCTGGGTGAAATGTCTGTCATAATAATCCATCAGCTTGGCGTAGATTGTAGGCACTGCCATAAATACGTTAATCCGTGGAGTTTCACAACCTAAGAGCTTTTCCCAAACCTAGAACGGAAAAAGGAGGCAGACGTGAGGAAACACGCACACGCTCAGACGCGTCCAGACAGGTCTGGCTCCGGCGCGCTTCTCCTGACGGAGACCGCTCCCTTCCTTCAGCTTTGAAGGCCCGTTCCCGCCTCCCACTACGGGGTGTGTCCCTTAGGTGACACAGCCCCTGGCCTTTCCCATAGGAGCCCCCATGCCGGGGACGCTGACGTCTGGCTGCAGGGTGATCAGCCCCATAGGGAGAGAGCGGGGCACGGCTCCAGCCTCGCGTCTGCCGTCAGGAGAGAGGGCGCACCTCACACTCTCCCAAGTGGCGCCTGCGAGCCTGCGGGTCAGCATGGGGCCTGGCTCTAGCAGACGCGCAGAGACGGAGATTATGTCACAAAGTATCATGTGAATCTTTATTTCGTCTGGTAACCGATGCTTCCTGTGTTAACATAAAGATGCCCCAAGTGCCTCACTGGCTGCAGAGCTTGGGTGCTACCCTGGTCCTTAGGAAAAGCCGGCTCGGCACCCGCATTCTGTGGAGTCTTCCCCACGGTGCTGCCGGATAAGCCTCCGGTCAGGATGCGCACAGACTGAACCTCAGCACCCTAAACATACACAGACCTTGCCCCGTGTTCGAGGGGCCAGTCCCACACACCCTGACCTTAAGTGGAAGGGCTGTGTGGAGGCAGGCGTATCTCTCAGGGGAAAGAATACTGTTCTTTTAAGGACAACAATCAGCACCCCCACATTGCAAGGCATGTAGGGAAACGAGAAAAGGTGACCCATAACTAGGGAGAGAAAGTCAACAGAAGCAGGCCCTCAGAAGATCCAGGTGTTGGAATTATCAGACAAGGAAGTCAAGGTAATTACAGCAAACAGTCCTACGGGGAATTTAGAAGAAAAGATCAACAAAATGAGGGAAAATCAAGGATTTCATTGGAGAAGTGGAAATACAAAAAGAACCATTACAAAACGGGAGACGTATTATCTGAAGTCATGAATTCACTGGACAGACTGAGACACGGATGGGGCGGCACAGAAGGAAGGACAGAAGCAGTGAGACACAGGCTCGCGGAAAAGGTCCATGCCGAAGGGGGACGGGAGGACAGGAGACGGGGCACCGTGAGCGACCTGCGGGCGACTGAGGAAGAACAAGCACAGCATGGCTGTGGGCCTGGCAGGGATGCCCCGCATCTGTGGGCTCGCGGCCTCACCAAAAACGAGGCAGCGCGTCTCCCCCTCCGAGCTGCAGCATCAACATGCGCTCCTCAGGACCCCGATAAGCTCTGGGTGCAGAAACCGACAAGCTGACCCAGCACTCGCAAGAAGGGTAAAGACCCAAAAGGGTCAGAAGAAGTGTGAAAAGGGAGAATAAGTGTGGAGGACTCACACCTCTCAACTCTCGAACTTGCTCTAAAGCAAGAGTGACCACTGCAGCGTGGTGTGGGTGGGAGCCCAGTCCCCCAGACCCATGGACTGACTGGAGCCCAGAATAAACCAACACATGCACGGCCCACCGTTCGTATGTTTGTAAAGATTCTGTGTACTTATCTATCTTAGAGACAGAGTGCGAGAGCAAGCGAGCGTGGGGGGAGCGGCAGAGGGAGAGAGAGAGAGAGAAGCAGACTCTGTGCTGAGCATGGAACCCAATGTGGGGCTCGATCTCACGACACTGAGATCACGACCTGAGCCGAAACCAAGAATTGGACGTTCAGCCGACTGCGCCACCCAGGCGCCCCATGGCCAATTGGTTTTTGACAGAAGAGAGCCCTCACTTCAGCTGGGGAAAGAATAATCTTTTAAACAGACAGTGCGAGGACAAGTGAACACCCACCTGCAAAAGGATGAATTTTAGACCTTTGCCACATACAAAAATTAACCCAAGGTAAATCAGAGACTTAAATGCATGAGCTCAAACTATAAAACTTCTAGGAAAAAATCTTCATGATCTTGGTTGAGCAAAGATTTCTCAGATATCACACCAAAAGCATGGTCTATGAAATTAACTGATACAATGGATTTCATCAAAACTAAAAACATGTGTTTCAGAAGATACCATTAAGAAAATGAAGAGACAAGCCAGACTGGGAGAAAATATTTGCAAACCATCTCTCTGACGAAAGACTTATATCCAGAATATATAAAGAATGCTTACAACTCGGTAAGATAAATAACCCAATGCAAAAATGGGCAAAAGTTCTAAATGGTTCACCAAGGAAGATATACGGATGCAAATGAGACCATGAAAAAATGCTCAACATCACTGGTCATTAAGGAAGTGCAAACTGAAGGGCCCCTGATGGCAGTCAGTTAAGCCTCCAACTCTTGGGTTTCGGCTCAGGTCGTGATCTCAGGGTCATGTGATCAAGCCCCACCTCGGGTTCTGTACTCAGTGTGGAGTCTGCTTCAGATTCTCTCTCCCTCCCCCCCCCCCCCGCTCATGCTCTCTCTCAAATAAATAATCTTAAAAAAGAAAAGGAAATGCAAATTGAACCACAGAACTTACCTTGTATCTACTAGAATGACCGTAACAATAACTTAAAACAGCAACCAGGGCTGGCGCTGATGTGGAGAGACCCTGAGAGACTAGGGTCCTTGCATACTACTGGTGAGAATGTAAACAACAGCCCATGTGGAAAACAGCTTGGCAGTTTCTTAAAATATGAAACATAAACTTGCCCTACAATCTGACAATTCTATTCCTGCACATCTCTGTAAGGTAAATGAGAACATGTCCACACAAGGATTTGGGTGCAAATTTTCACAGTAGCATGATTCTTTTTTTTTTTTTTTAAAGATTTTATTTATTTATTTGATGTGAAAGAGACAGCGAGAGAGGGAACACAAGCAGGGGGAGTGGGAGAGGGAGAAGCAGGCTTCCCGCTGAGCTGGGAGCCCGATGCGGGGCTCGATCCCAGGACCTTGAGATCATGACCCAAGCCGAAGGCAGTCGCTTAACCAACTGAGCCACCCAGGCGCCCCACAGCAGCATGATTCCTAACAGACAAAAACCGGAAGCAACCCACGGCCCCTCAGACGGTTCATGGGCAAACAGAGCACGTGTACCCACACAACGGGGTGCTCTTCAGGAACAAAAAAGCAACCACTGCCCCACATGCTACAACACGGGGGAAACTCAGAGCTGTTTTGCAGAAAGAAGGAAGCCAGACATAAAACATTGCAAGCTGCATGACTCTGTGTCCATGCAGTGTCCAGGAAAGGGACTGTGCAGACAAGAGGCAGACGGCGGTCGCCAGGGATGGCGTGGGAGCAGGGAGTGAGACAATGGCAGACAACTCTAGATTTATGAAGAATCACTGAATCATTTACAATAGTGACTTTCACGGTATGCGAGTTACATCTGGACAGAGCTGTAAGAAAGACACAATACGAACACTCGAGGCAAACAAGCTGGGAGACTGGCGAGCGAGAGGGGCACAGACCTGAAGGAGGGCACGGGAAGCACCGCAGAAGCAAAGTCCTGGGAATCACTGCAGAAGGTACAGAATCCTGACTGCTTAAAGCAACAGCAGTGACAGCTCGTCGTGAAGATAAAGGAATAAAGAACAGAGGGCGAAGACACAGAAAGCACAGATGCATTAGAGAAAGCCTTGACACGAGAGTGACCACGAGAAGAAGGGAAGCATAAACCACCCATGTCACAGCTAAAGGAGACATCACCACAGATCCCAGAGGCACTGAAAGCACAAGGAGAGAACTTAGGAGCTACAATGCATTTCACAATTGTGATGAAATGGACAATTTCCTTTAAAAACAAAAACCTACCAGAACTGACACAAGAAACAAAATATGGGGCGCCTGGGTGGCTCAGTTGGTTGGGCGACTGCCTTCGGCTCAGGTCATGATCCTGGAGTCCCGGGATCGAGTCCCACATCGGGCTCCCTGCTCAGCGGGGAGTCTGCTTCTCCCTCTGACCCTCCTCCCTCTCATGCTCTCTGTCTCTCATTCTCTCTCTCGCAAATAAATAAAATCTTAAAAAAACAAACAAACAAAATATAAATATTATAAGTCTTGTATCTGTTAAAGAGATTGAACCCTTAATTAAAAGCCTTGCTGGAGAGGTCTGGCCCGGATGGCTTCCACGGTGAGCTCGAGGAAACATTCAAGGGAAGGACAGCCTCAGCCTTACACCAACATGCCCAGGGAGGAAGAAGCCCTTCACAAGCGGAGCACTGTGTCAACACAGGAGCCCAGCAAGGAGGTCCCAAGAGAGCTGCAGACCTGCACTCCTCATGAACACACATGCAAAAGCCTAAGCAAAATAACAGCAAATCTCATCTAGCAATATATAAAAAGACAACACATCCCAACCTTAGGAAGTCTGCTGCAGGGCTGCAAGGTGAGGAAGTAGAAACATGAAAGACTTAAATCAGCGTAAGTAACCGCATTAGCAGACTACAGGGGGAAACAGATAAATAATAAGTAAATAAAGGGGCAGATGCCGCATGATCACCACAGCAGACATGGCCGTCTGTAATACTCTACCCTCTAAGATAAGAGCTCTCAGCAGACAGGGAGGCACTGGGTACTTCCTTGAGCTAACATACGGCATCTACAAAACCAACAGCTAGCATCACACTTAACCGTGAAATGTTAATGCTTTCCCCAAGACTGTGAATAAGTCAATGATGTCCACACCATTACCGCTTCCAAATCAGTGTTACAAAAGTAAAAACTCTCTGTATCACAAGACACTGTTAAAAAAGACACTGGTTTGTGAAACAAAAACCAGACTGGAGAAAGATTCAAAACATGTAATTCTGACAAAGGCCTTTTATCCAGAATATATAAAGAACACCTACAGATCAATAACAAAAAGCTCAATTTAAAAAGATCTTTGAGTGACCAACAAGCACACGAAAAAGTGCTTAAGAGAAAGGCAAATTTTATAATAAAAATGAGGTAGCACTGCACACGCAGGAAGGTGGCTGAAATGTAAAAAGCCCGAACAACTGAGCGTTGGCAGGGCTGGAGCTTTGGCGCCTTTGTCACTGCTGATGGAAGCAAAGAACAGAAACCAGAGTTCGGCAGTTTCTCAAAGTCAAACACACATGACTCCACGACCCAGTAATCCTACTGCTGGGTATTTACCCCAAAGAAATGAAAATACACATCTGCAAAAAAACTTCCATGGAATGTTCCCAGCAGCTTTTCTCATAAAGCCAAAATGGAAACCACCCAAATGTCCACCAACAGGAGAACGGATGAACAGCAGTGGGACCCTTGGTGATGAGAAGGAATTAGCTGTTGTCACGTGAACGTGGATGAATCTCAAAGATACGGGGACAGCATGAGACACAGGAGTATAGTCCCTGTGGGTCCATCACGTGCAAGGTTCAGAAACAGATCAACTGCCTTAGAGTAATAAAATTCGACGAGGTGGCTGGAAGGAGGCACGACAGACCTTCTGGTGGGCTGGGGACGTCTTATATCCAGACCTGGCGTGCCCCACACATGCACATTCACCACAACACGGTGAATGACTGAGATCTGTGGGTTGTAATGCATGTGCGCCACATCTCAACAAAAGGAAGCGAAAACACACATGCACACTGAGCGTGACTGACAATACCAGGTGTGGGCGAGAATATGGAGCAGCCCTCACCCCTTGCTGGTGGGGGTAAAATACACAGCCGCCTTGGAGAAGTCTGCCACAGTTTCACCACAATTAAAGCTGTGTCTGGGGGCGCCTGGGTGGCTCAGTCGTTAAGCGACTGCCTTCGGCTCAGGTCATGGTCCCAGGGTCCTGGGATCGAGCCCCGCATCGGGCTCCCTGCTCGGCGGGAAGCCTGCTTCTCCCTCTCCCACTCCCCCTGCTTGTGTTCCCTCTCTCGCTGTGTCTCTCTCTGTCAAATAAATAAATAAAATCTTTAAAAAAAAAAAAGAAAGCTGTGTCTGGCCCAGTGGGTGTCCAGCACCGACAGGTACAGATCCAAGAGAGGCGTCCACAGAAAGATCCTGATGAGAACGTCCCCAGCAGCTTTATTCATAATGTCCCCCAAACTGGAAACAACACCGTGTCCTTCGTGGCAGCAGGGATAAGCAATGGAACATGACACAACTACACAAAAGACAAAGTGACATGCGCTGCAGCAAAAGAATGAATCTCAGTAGAGAGCAATGAGCTGAAGGCCACAAGAGAGCAGTGCTGTTGAGTTCATTCACACAAGGAGCACGTGGGATGCACTCACAGTGCCAGGAGCTGGGCCAGCGTTAGCTCTGGTGGGCGCAGGGGTGGGGTGGGGTACTGAGGCAGGAGAGGACCTTCTGGGGTGATGAGAACGTCCTCTGTCCTCATCTGGGTGCAGACAGCAGCTGCACAGGGGGTCACAGACATAAAGGCAGACACTGCACATGCCTGATGTACGTACAACTGAATGTACGTAAATTATTGTCAATGAAAGTAAACATCCCCGCTGTACAGACCCTGAGTACTAACAGCTCTAGGCAGTGAGCATCAGTGAGTGTTGACAGCAGGTGCCCCTGCGGGACGACACCACCACCGGGAAGTCTCCCCGCTCACCACAACAAAACAGAAACCCTGAAACTCATCTCTCAATCCAGCCACCAATTCTCAAGAAATACAGGGGACATGGAAACACGTTAAATGACACCATCAGGACGCAATCTGCAAAAGGACACACAGCCTGATCTCTTAAACAAAAAATGCCAGGAAAACACAGAGGGGAGCCTGCAGGTGAAGCCACACAGGTGGTGTCTGCACCAAGTAGGAGGCGGGGCATCATTTGGATCCAGTCCCGACACACCGGAGACCACAGGCCGCCCTGGCAGTGAGGACACTGCCCGTGACACATGACAGCAGGGGTTCTCGCTCAGTACTCCCTGTGATGACGGTGCCATCGCAACTCTAAGAAAAGCATCCTTAGCTTTGAGAGATGCAGAAATCATCCGGTATCTGGGCTTCCTTTCAAACGACTCCTGACGCAGGACAGATATTTCCAGCTAAAACAAGAATGACCCTGAGTCAGGAGCTGCCGAGGCCAGGTGATGGCACACGGGCATTCATCGCTCTCGCAGGTGTCTGAAACATAACCTACTGCAAAAAGTTTTAAGACTTGATGAAGGGGTTCCATTAGGCTATCTCTCTACAGCCCCTAAAACTGATATTGTACAATTCTTTACAAGCAAAGAAGTGAACTAATTATTTATTAGCAAGAACATACTAAGAATTGATGTTCAATCAACATTTGGGATGACTGAGGAAGTTCACTTAGGTGAACATGACCCCACACTCTTATTACTAAGCAGAGAAATGAGAAGTGAAGATAAAATATGGGCGTGGAGAGATTCCTACAATCCACACTTCCTCCTGCCACTGAGTGCAGAAGAAATAGACCTAATGGCTCCAAATCACAGGGTACTGACCCACGAGCCCAGCAAGGACAGGGAGTCTGAACCGCGAGCCCAGCAAGGACAGGGAATCCATGGGGACGGGATGGCTGCCTGACAGGGCCCTTACAGCCCAGGTGCAGCCATGACCTTGACCCGGGCCCACAGCTCTGTATCCCTCCACGCGCCACGGCAGTGATCTGGACTAAGCCTGCAGGTCCCTTCTAAGCTCTGGAACGCTGATTTGCTGGAAATTCTGTGCAGCCTCCTACTTCCACTGGCTTGTAAAAACACGTGGGTCTGCCGAATTGGCGCTGTGCCTGTCACTGGGGAAGGTGTGGCCTTGGGAGGAGGGCGGCCGAAAAGAGTGTGGCTGTCCTGATCTGGCTGAGGAGAAGCTGCCCGATGCCATGTGGCACTTACATGTGTGGCTGACCTGTGCTCAGACCCTGCCACCTCCCAGCCTGATGAGCCCTGATAACACCCTCACCATGGCCAGACCCCGTTCTGCCCACCAAGGGCTCGCCTGTTACCAGGAGCACTTGGACAAGAGGACACACAACGGGACAGACTCCCACTTCCCAGGGGAGACACCGTGAGGGGGTTCCTCCCTCACAGGCTGCCTGGCACCAGAGGAGGGAGGACAGGCCCCATGAGCTAGCATCCACTCTGGGGTGTCGTGGTCCTGGCCAGGCCAGGCTTCGCACACAAGGCTAAAGGAAGGATGGAGCACGTGGTCAGCCACGTAAAGGGTGCTGACCAGTCCCCTGGTCCTCCAGCTGGCATCTGATCCCCAGCACACAGGGGACATCTACGCAGATGCCACCTCCTGACGCCCGTCTTGGAATTCACCCAAGTCAGCAAAGGGGGAGCTGCTGTCCCAAAACACGACATTTCCAACAGCAGTCTCCTCCACGCTGTCCCAACTCCTCTGGAAACTCAAAATCATCCACCTGGGGATTCCGTGCAGAGAACAAGCCTCCCCAGGCCCTGCCTCTTATGAGCGAAAGCACTTCTGAGGCGGCCAGACCGCACAGCCCGGCTCTGCCATGAGCTGTCCCAGCAGGTCAGACAGTGGTTCCCAAACCCGGCTGCACACAGAAAGGCCTGCGAGCTTTCAAACTTACCGAGTCGGGGTGCCACCCACCACGGATGCAGCCTTGTGAGGGGTCCAGGACCTCCGTCACTCACCCTGCCCCACAGCACCCTGCCGTGTTGCCAGAACTGGAAAGCAGGCCCGGGTCCCAGGACTGCAGGACTGCTAGGCAGGTGGGGGACCACAATGAAGGCTTAACCAGCTTAATGCAGGGACCCCGAGGATCAAACCATCACTCATTTTTTGGTAATCTTTTTTTTTTTTTTAAAGATTTTATTTATTTATTTGACAGAGACAGAGACAGCGAGAGCAGGAACACAAGCAGGGGGAGTGGGAGAGGGAGAAGCAGGCCTCCCGCCGAGCAGGGAGCCTGATGTGGGACTCGATCCCAGGACCCTGGGATCATGACCTGAGCCGAAGGCAGTCGCTTAACCAACTGAGCCACCCAGGC
>NW_028036985.1:0-513 GCF_054177405.1 Leptonychotes weddellii | reverse complement strand
CTACAATGGTAGAAACATTAGATAGGCAAGAGACCTATCCACAGAGACCTGGCAGGCCAGAAAGGACTTGCATGATATATTCAAAGCACTAAATGAGAAAAATATGCAGCCAAGAATACTATATCCCACTAGACTGTCATTGAAAATAGGAGAGATCAAAAGCTTCCAGGACAAACAAAAACTAAAGGAATTCACGAACACAAAAGCAGCCCTACAAGAAATATTGAAGGGGTCCTCTAAGCAAAGAGAGACCCTAAAGGCAACATAGACCAGAAAGGAACACAGACAATATACAGTAACAGTCACCTTACAGGCAATACAATGGCACTAAATTCATATCTTTCAATAGTTACCCTGAATGTAAATGGGCTAAATGTCCCAATCAAAAGACACAGGCTATCAGCAATGTCCACAATAGCCAAACTGTGGAAAGAGCCAAGATGTCCATCGACAGATGAATGGATAAAGAAGATGTGGTATATATATACAATGGAATATTATGCGGCCATCAAA
>NW_028036984.1:0-513 GCF_054177405.1 Leptonychotes weddellii | reverse complement strand
CGTGGGTGAGAGCCTGGGGAACGGGTTCCGGACGTGAAACCGAGGGAGAAGAAGTCCAGGCCCAAAGGCAACTCTCGACTCACCTCTTGCTACGGGAAGCTAGCGCTACTGCTGCATGGGTGCCTGGGAATGCTAAGTGCCCCACACTGACTTGGCAGAAAGAAGCCTGTAAAAGAACCCCAGCTTCAGCTCAATCCCCTCTCCACAGGGTGGCAGCATTTTCAACTCTGCTGGAGGGCCAACCTGGGGAATGAGTCCCAGCAGAATTCCGAGGGAGAAATAAGCATGGGCAGAAGGCACCTCTCGACTCAATTCTTTTTTTGGGAACCTAGATCAGCTCTCATGTGTTTTCGTTTAATCCCATGTGCCATCCACGCCATGCAATGGAACAGAAGTGTAGAGAAACCGTGCCTCAGCAAAGATCGCCCTTCTTGATTGTGAACTTCATCTATTGTGTGTTTTTGTGAAAGCAGGAGAAATGGAACCCAAACATAACTCTGAGTGAGAAGCAGG
>NW_028036983.1:0-513 GCF_054177405.1 Leptonychotes weddellii | reverse complement strand
TGAGCAGAAAGAAACCAGTTGGGCTCTCAGGGCTTTGGCCCATGAGGAGGTGTTTGCCTTGAGACCAGAAGGGGGTGCTCTGGGCCTGTTCTGTGGTCCTTACAGAGCTGCTCAGAAAGGACCTTTCAAACAAAGGAGCCTGTACTTGGAGGCTGGGTCCTGTGCTCTCTGATGGGGACTCAGCAGTCTCCAGAGGGCTTTGTCTCCAGAACTCTTAACACTCATAACACTTAACTGGGATCCGCTGATGAGACTGTAAATGTAAACCCCACCCCCACCCCAATGCACACTGCCCAACATGGCCTGATCTGTCCTTGAAGTCCCCTTAGGAATTCAGGCAACCCTGTATATTTAAAAGGTCTGCAGAGGAGGAAAATGGCAGTTGTTCCTTACTCAGATTTTGAAAAATGGTTCCTTTCATGGTTCTCAAGCTGTCCTCCAAATCAACCCTGCTATCACCAAGAAACTGACACGTCAGTTAATCTCCAACAAAACAGCAGGGATTACAAAGCT
>NW_028036982.1:0-513 GCF_054177405.1 Leptonychotes weddellii | reverse complement strand
AGCCAATTTCGAGCTTACCTTACTACCAATCAACCATGAGCTCCCAGATTTGTCAGAATTATTCCACCGAGGTGGAGGCCGCCGTCAACCGCCTGGTCAACATGCATCTGCGGGCCTCCTACACCTACCTCTCTCTGGGCTTCTATTTCGACCGTGACGATGTGGCTCTGGAAGGCGTGCGCCACTTCTTCCGCGAGTTGGCTGAGGAGAAGCGCGAGGGCGCCGAGCGTCTCTTGAAGATGCAAAACCAGCGTGGTGGCCGCGCCCTCTTCCAGGACGTCCAGAAGCCGTCCCAAGATGAGTGGGGGGAAACTCTGGACGCCATGGAAGCTGCCCTGGTTCTGGAGAAGAGCCTGAACCAGGCCCTTTTGGATCTGCATGCCCTGGGTTCTGCCCGCGCAGACCCCCATCTCTGTGACTTCCTGGAGAACCACTTCCTAGATGAGGAGGTGAAACTCATCAAGAAGATGGGCGACCACCTGACTAACCTCCGCAGGCTGGCCGGCCCCCAGG
>NW_028036981.1:0-513 GCF_054177405.1 Leptonychotes weddellii | reverse complement strand
CTCACTCAATGCTTATAACAACCTATGGGTATGGGAGAATTAGTACCATCCTAATTTTATAAATGAGAAAACCAAGGCCTGTGGGAGATGAATAATATATCCAAATTCATGAATTCAAAAAATGCAGAGCTGTCTTTGAGCCAAGCTACCTGACTCCAAAGGCAAGGCTCTCACTGACTGTGTTCTAACATTCTTTCAAGACCTTGCTCACACTAGCTCTGCTACATGTTCCCACCTTCATATCTACTCTGTGTTGTTTAGTCTCTCAACAAAATTTTACCTGTTTTATTCTTGATGGCAAACTGCTGATGATCGTCCAACGATAAGCTTGCTTCCTCTCTCTGATATTTTCTACTTGTTTCAACTATTCAGTTCTCTTTTTACTACTCTAGAAAATCTTCCATCTCTATTAGCGAATACAGTAATCACTAATAAGGCAGCTGGTTAGGATTTGCTCAGGGAGGCAGGAAAAGGAAAGAAGGAAGAATGGTATTTCAATCAGAAGGGAACTGA
>NW_028036980.1:0-513 GCF_054177405.1 Leptonychotes weddellii | reverse complement strand
ATGCTTCAGCAAGGATCCAGCCGTGGCTGTCTGTTGCTGTCTCTGGGAATCACATCTGGGGCCTCCTCCTCTAGAATCTCTGCTCAACTGAGTAGAAGGGCCTTTGGAAAAAGAAAAATTCTCTCCATGTGAGCTTTCTTCTATTTCAATATCCAATTCAGAAAAATATTTAATGTGGGCAGGAGAAGCTTGCCTTGGCCCACCTTATTTTCTCCTGAGCTTCTACACAGACAGCAAACAGAGATGCATCATGAGTCTGAGTCCAGGGCAGTTTGGTTCTTAGGGCATCTAAGAACCAAACTACAAATGAATGGATAATGAATTCAGGCTTTTTTTCTGTTGCATTTTTCTGCAGACAGATGAGCGGTCTCCCTGAGCCTTTCTGAACAAGAGGACTATGATTCAAGTGCCTGCATCCGGACTCCTGCAGAAAGGGTGTGCCACGAGCCCAGGAGGAGTTGGAGGGGGGGACTGTTCACAGAGAGAGAGGGAATCACCATTTTCTGGAGTCAA
>NW_028036979.1:0-513 GCF_054177405.1 Leptonychotes weddellii | reverse complement strand
ATAATGTTAAACTTTTAAAACAGTGTGATGTGGCATCATTTTGTCAAATCACTTGCAACAGTGTCCCTGAAGAAAGTTTCTCACCGGTTCTGCTATGTGTCCTGACTGGTCTGACCTCTGCCTGTACCAGGAAGTAATTTACCCTTATTTAACTCAACGATGGCCACATCTGGTCTTCCTGTTATTCTGAAGCTATTATTGGCAGTTGTTCAATATATTATGCAGAAGAAATATAAAATATATGTGTGTGTATACACACACATATACATATTTTTCTTCATAACACAAATATTCCATCATTAATATATATTTGCTATGATTTTAGCTATTTGACAGATTTTATTTTTTTAAAAACAAAACTATACAGTTTAATGAATATTTGTAATATTACAAATAACGAATATTTGTAAAATGAATATCTGTTTAGCTATCACCCAGGTCAAACAATACAAGATGGCCAGCACCCAAGAAGCTCCAAGATTCCCTTTCCAATCATCACCCTCTTCCATGCTT
>NW_028036978.1:0-513 GCF_054177405.1 Leptonychotes weddellii | reverse complement strand
TCAGTTCCCTTCTGATTGAAATACCATTCTTCCTTCTTTCCTTTTCCTGCCTCCCTGAGCAAATCCTAACCAGCTGCCTTATTAGTGATTACTGTATTCGCTAATAGAGATGGAAGATTTTCTAGAGTAGTAAAAAGAGAACTGAATAGTTGAAACAAGTAGAAAATATCAGAGAGAGGAAGCAAGCTTATCGTTGGACAATCACCAGCAGTTTGCCATCAAGAATAAAACAGGTAAAATTTTGTTGAGAGACTAAACAACACAGAGTAGATATGAAGGTGGGAACATGTAGCAGAGCTAGTGTGAGCAAGGTCTTGAAAGAATGTTAGAACACAGTCAGTGAGAGTCTTGCCTTTGGAGTCAGGTA
The DNA here is from genome assembly GCF_054177405.1 of Leptonychotes weddellii. Classification (NCBI taxonomy): domain Eukaryota; kingdom Metazoa; phylum Chordata; class Mammalia; order Carnivora; family Phocidae; genus Leptonychotes; species Leptonychotes weddellii. The sequence continues at coordinate 146 of NW_028036978.1, read as the reverse complement.
GCTTGGCTCAAAGACAGCTCTGCATTTTTTGAATTCATGAATTTGGATATATTATTCATCTCCCACAGGCCTTGGTTTTCTCATTTATAAAATTAGGATGGTACTAATTCTCCCATACCCATAGGTTGTTATAAGCATTGAGTGAG
>NW_028036977.1:0-513 GCF_054177405.1 Leptonychotes weddellii | reverse complement strand
ATGAAAACACTAGTGAGAGAGCAATTACTTCCAGCAGAGAAAGGAGAAGTGTGCTATCTCTGTATTTTATCATTGTTTCCTTACTCAGAGAACAGGGGAGAGATCTTGCTAGGAATCTGGAAGGCCTGGGGCGCCTGGGTGGCTCAGTTGGTTAAGCGACTGCCTTCGGCTCAGGTCATGATCCTGGAGTCCCGGGATCCAGTCCCGCATCGGGCTCCCTGCTCAGCGGGGAGTCTGCTTCTCCCTCTGACCCTCCTCCCTCTCATGCTCTCTGTCTCTCATTCTCTCTCTCTCAAATAAATAAATAAAATCTTAAAAAAAAAAAAAAAGGAATCTGGAAGGCCTGGTCTTCATAATTAAAGCAGTCTCCTTATGTCAAAGATTAATGCCTTAGTTCTTTCTACATGTTAGAACATGCTTACAACCCAGAGAACAGCACCCTTCTCAGGCACTCGGTGACTGGTTTTTTCCACAAATACATATTAAGCTCCTCTGGGGCCAGCTTTACTAAGT
>NW_028036976.1:0-513 GCF_054177405.1 Leptonychotes weddellii | reverse complement strand
TGCTTTTTATCTCTCCTTCTATTTTCAATGACATCTTAGCTAGATATAGCATTCTTGTCTGCATATTTTTCCTCATTTAGTGCTCTGAATATATCATCCCAGTCCTTTCTGGCCTGCCAGGTGTCTGTGGATAGTTGTGCTGCCAATCTAATGTTTCTGCAATTGTAGGTTACAGACCTCTCTTCCCGAGCTGCTTTCAGGTTTTTCTCTTTGTCTCTGAGACTCGTAAGTTTTACTATTAGATGTGGGGTGCTGATCTATTTTTATTGATTTTGTGGGGGTTTTCTGTGCCTCCTGGATTTTGATGCCTGTTTCCCTCTCCAAATTAAGGAAGTTCTCCACTATAATTTGCTTGAATATACCTTTTGCTCCTCAACCTTCTCTTTGTTTTTTCTTGGATCCCAATTATTTTAATATTGTTTAATCTTATGGTATCACTTTTTTCTCGAATTCTGCCCTCGTGATCCAGTAGTTTCTTATTTCTCTTTTTCTCAGCTTCTTTGTTCTCCATCA
>NW_028036975.1:0-9926 GCF_054177405.1 Leptonychotes weddellii | reverse complement strand
CTTTTTGATTTTGACTAGGTTAGATTTTAGTTCTTTTATTTCTCCAGAAAGGGTTTCTCTAATATCTTCCATGCTTTTTTTCAAGCCCAGCTAGTATCTTTATAATCGTCATTCTGAACTCTAGTTCCGACATTTTACTAATGTCTGTATGGATTAGGTCCCTGGCAGTCGGTACTGCCTCTTGTTCTTTTTTTTGAGGTGATTTTTTCCGTCTTGTCATTTTGTCCAGAGGAGAATAGATGAATGAGAGAACAAAATGCTAACAGGGTAACAATGACCCCAGAAAAATATACACTGAACAAATCAAAAGAGACCTGAAACCAGGGGAAAAGAAAGGAAAAGGAAAAAAGAAAAAGGAAAAGTAAAAGATTAAAAAGAAAAAAAAGAATATGATCAAATATGATCAGTCTGGTGAATAGATCAGTGCCACACACTAGATTTTGGGCATATTTTGGTCTGTTAGAAGAAACTGCCTCCCAAAATTTTAAAGAAAGGAAAGCTTATATATGTACAAAAATAAGAGTAAATACGATGAAGGGATGGAATATGAATGTAAAGATGAAAATTATAAAAGATTTTATAAAAGGAATTGATAAGATATTGGTTGAAAAAGAAAGAAGATAAATTTAAAAAAATAACAACAAAGAAAGGGAGATAATGTGATTAGGCAGGAGACTAGAACAAAGCCATACATTAGAGATTTAGGGTATATTTTGGTCTGTTAGAAGAAACTGTATCCCAAAATTTTAAAGAGAGAACAACTTATATATATATATATATATATATATATATACCAAAAATAAGGTTAACTACTATGAAGGGATAGAATATGACTCTAAAAATGAAAAATAAAAAAGATTTTTAAAAAAGGGATTGATAAGATGTTGGTTGAAAAGGGGAAAAAGAAAAACTCAAAAAAAAGAAAAAGAAAACGAAAATTAAAAAAATTAACTTTGAAAGGCTAAAGAATCATGGTAAAAAAGCCATGGATTCTCTGTGCAGTATTCCCCTAGCACTGGAGTTCTGCCATTCTCATTGATCGGTAAACTTGGTCTTGGCTGGCTGTTCTCGCTGATCTTCTGGGGGAGGGGCCTGTTGCCGTGGTTCCCAAATGTCTTTGCCAGAAGCAGAATTGCCCTGCCCTTGCCTGGTCTGGGCTAAGTAATCTGCTCGGGTTTGCTCTCCGGAGCTTTTGCTCCCTGCAAGCTTTCCATACAGCTTTGGAGGACGAGAGTGAAAATGGCGGCCTCCCAATCTCCGCCCCAGAGGAGTCAAGAACCCAGGGCCCCACTCCTCTGTGCACCCCCAGAGAAAAGCAGTCAGTCACTCCTGTCTCCCTGGTCTCCGGCCGCACTCCGTGCTCACCCGGCCTGTGACCGAGCATTTCTATCTCTGGCATCTGACTTGGTGTGGAGTCTCCAAATGCAGGAGATCCCTGTGGTGCACTCCCGAGCCGCTCCTCCCAGGGGAAGAAGGGGAGTCTCCCTGGATCTGCCGCTTATTGGGTCCCTGCTGGAGGAGCAGTGGCCCGACTGTGCCGCGGATCACAGTTTATGGCAACCCTGAGCTGAGAGCCCGCGCCTCAGCTCCGTCTTTGCAGCCAGCTTCCCCACTCTGATACCTGGGAGCTCTGCCGCACTCAGGCACCCCTGGTCTTTCTGTGACCCTGAGGGTCCTGAGACCACACTGTCCTGTGAGGGTTCCACCCCCTGCTTAGCCACTGGAGCGACGTCCCTCAGCGGAGCCAACTTCTGAAAGTTCCGATTTTGTGCTCCGCAGCTCTATCACTTGCCAGTAGCAGCTGACAGAGGCCCCTCCCCCGCCATCTATCTTCCCGAATATCACCTCGGATTCACTTCTCTGCACGTCCTACCTTCCAGAAAGTGGTCGCTTTTCTGTTCAGAGAGTTGTTGCTATTCTTTTCTTCGATCTCCTGTTGAATTTATAGGTGTTCAGAATGGTTTGATCCCTATCTAGCTGAATTCCTGGGACCAGATGAAATTTAGGTCACCTACTCCTCCGCCATCTTGCTCCTCCCCTCAATCTCACTTTTTCTTCCTTTTTTTCTTTATTCTTTTTCTCAGTCTCAAACTGAAGTGTCCTCTACTTTTCCCACAAATTCTCAGGTTACTTTCTCTATTGCCCAGTGGTGTGTGCTCAAAATGATGTAACTCTTAATACTAGTTTCTCCAAAATGTAACTAAAAAATAGTGATCTGCAAACATCACATGCAAAAGCCAATAAATATATTATTTTTAATATTATCTGTGATTTTGGATTACAAGTGACTTCTCCATGGTAATAGATAACACAGTATATTGCCTCATACTTTTAATAGGCATTAAATTATTGACTGATTGATTGTCCTTCTGTCCTATGAGTTTAATGATGCAAAAACTGAAAGATTGTAAGTATATTTTTATAATTGTTCTCAACCCAATGGTTTATTTAGTCAACTGCATTATAATAAAGTTTCTTAGGTTTGACAAAAGGCTACATTGTTTTTCTTTACAATCTTCTAAAGCTGTAGTTTTATAGTTATTTTTTAAAAGATTTTATCTATTTGAGAGAGAGAGAGAGAGCACGAGCAGGGGATGGAGCAGAAGGAGAGGGAGAAGCAGACCCCCCACTGAGCAGAGAGCCTGTTGGGGCTTGAGTCGAGGAGCCTGGGATCATGACCTGAGCTGAAGGCAGATGTTTAACTGACTGAGCCACCCAGGGGCCCTTATAGTTGTTTTAAAACAGTGTCTTTTGAGGGTACTAAGATTAAAGACCAGTAAGCAAATCAAGTTGACAACAGAATAACATGGATTCAATCTATTAATGAATAACCTATAGCCACCAGACTCATATACTTGGGCTTGAGGTAAAAAAAAAAAAAAAAAAAAAAAGCAAGATGAGAAGTTCTCTTTCTTTCTTAAGCATTCATAATTCATATTTGGAACCATATAAACATCCCATAACAAATTCAACTTGTCTCCACACAATTTGCTACCTTGTTCTCGCTTGACCTCATGTCTAAACAGAGACTGAAAAAGTAATGACTCAGAAAAATGACTAGCCATGAAGTTCTATCCTGTTCTGAAACTAAAGCTAAGCAATTTCTGAAGAGTGGAATGTCCCTCCTGAGACTCACTTCCTTGGGGGACTGTTTAGATCTACCTCCCATACTCCCTGCTTGGGAAGGACATGTCTTGTGCACTTCTGTGGAAAGGGTGCTCTGATTTAGGCACAAAGATTCAGACTAAGACTCTTTTTGGAAAGATCCCATAAGCCCTGAGAGATCTCAAAGGTGAAGGAGGGAAGGGTCAGAATAGTTGGAATTCTAACAGAAGAGATATTTTAGAGACTTGAGCTTCAGGTAAAGACTCAGGGGCTAAGGTCTTTTGGGCTAGGCTTCTCAAGTCCTGCTGGCTTAATCTGGAAGATAATGCCTATGGTACCAGCCTTTCAGAATGGTGGCTTGTGATCTTCATAACTTTGAATATGACTTGTTGGAATGAGGTAGGATGGTATTAATATATCAATACATGCTTTCCAGTAGAAAGAAAAGTGAAAGGAGCATGAAATCTTGAGTGTTTGGGGTTGGGGGAACACTTAAGACACTCAACAACTACTTATTGATTGATTTAAATGTACCTTTTCAATCCAGAAAAAAAATCTGGTCTTCACTGTTTGATGGCCGTTCCAAGAAGGGAATATTAGAAAGTCTATTGTTTTTTTCTCTGGGCTCTAGAATAGGAAAAGATGGGGGCAGGCTGGTGGTGAGGGAGAAGGAAAGGAACCGAGGAAAGCTTAATCCTTCAAAGCATTTGTATCGTATTTTTATTTACTGAAGATGCCGTTTATGATAACTGAGAAATACTGAGGGTAGAGAGGAAAGAGTAGATTTTTTATATGCTCATTATTAGAGAATGCCACAAACACAGGAGCTATGATGCCTGATCTTACAAAGGAAAGTAGCTGAAGATGCAGACCCGAGGGGGAGGCAAGTGAGGCACTCACCTCAGGTACACAGTTCATTGGGGTGCCAAAACCTCAGTCATCAAGATAAATAATGTAATACTCACAAAATACTTAAATTTTGTGCCTGAGGCAAGTGCCTCACTCCCCTCATCCTAGTTCCATTGATGGACTCTCTAAATGAGTTGAACTAATCTGCTGTGAAGAGGGTTACCAGAAAGCAGATTTCTCATGGCAGGGGCCAGGGAGGCAGGCCTCAGTTGGCTTTTAACTTGTAATGGGGACATCTTAGATATACATGCCATCGGGGCACCTGGGTGGCTCAGTCGTTAAGCGTCTGCCTTCGGCTCAGGTCATGATCCCAGGGTCCTGGGATCGAGCCCCGTGTCGGGCTCCCTGCTCAGCGGGGAGTCTGCTTCTCGCTCTCCCACTCCCCCTGCTTGTGTTCCCTCTCTCGCTGTGTCTCTCTCTGTCAAAATAAATAAATAAAATCTAAAAAAAAAAAAAAGATATACATGCCATCATGTCACGTATAAGTGATTTAATGGGATCTGTGACAATGTAACCCAGAAATCCCATACTTTAAAAAATATAGTTAGAAAATGTAAGCTTAACTTTAATATGAGTGGTGGGTTGAACGGTGGCCCTCAAAAAGTTCTGTCCATGTGATAATCCCTGAGACCTGTGAATGTGACCTTATTTGAAAAAAACAAAAAACAAGAAAGTCTCTGCTTTAATTAAATGAAGGATTTGAGATAAAGAGATCATCCTGTGTTATCCTGGTGGGACCTAGATCTAATGACAAATCTCTGCTAAGGGGGAGACAGGGGGAGACTATGCACACAGGAGAGACAGCAGGGGAGTGATGAGGCTGCAGACCAGGGAACAGCCAGTGGAAGCTGTAAGAGGCAAAGAACGGATTCTCCCCTGGAGCCTTCCAAGGAGGGCATCCTGCCCGCACTTTGGTTCTGGACTCGTAGCTTCCATAACTGCAAGGGAATAAAATGTCTGCTGGGTAAAGCCATCCAGTGTGTGGGGATGTGTTACAGCACCCACAGGGCATTCACACCCTACGTCAAAGGGCCCAACGACTGCAGAGATACCGCAACTGCTGCATTGGGGAGTGCTCTCATCTTGAAGATTAGACCGAGGATGGGCCTTTAAGTATGGTGACCACATAATTTATTGACCAAATCAGAGCACTTTTGAGAAAAGAAGGGGTACTATTAATCACACCTGGACAACGGGCACCAATCCTGGATCGACCGCCCTTTGAGACTAAGGACTTACATCGTTAATTTCCAACAAATTAGTGGTCAACGGTAAGTTTGTTATTGGAGCCACAACCTCACTTCATTAATTATAGACATTCAAGGAGTTCTAGTGTGGGATGCAAACACTTCAGGGTGTTTTTGTTAAATAGATCAATTAGAGAAATGAGTACTGAGTGGTCTTTGAAGCAAGGCATTTTTTTGTTTTTTTTTTTTAATTATTTATTTTGAGAGAGAAAGAGAGAGAGAAAATGAGAGAGTGAGGGGAGGGGCAGAGGGAAAGACCCTCAAGCAGACTCCCCACTGTGCAGGGAGCTGGAAGCGGGGCTCGATCTCAGGACCTTGAGATCATGACCTGAGCAGAAACCAAGAGTCAGATGCTTAAGGGATTGAGCCGCGCTGAGGTAAGGATTTCATGTTGCAGCACCCAGCAGACATATTTATAAAAGCAGAGAATCTGACTTTGGGAAGCTGGAGGACCAGCAGTGCCCGTTCTGGAATGTTGGCAGGCACTGCAGAGAGTTCCCGGGCCAGCTCTCAAGGGCCTTCAGAGGCGGCGTGACTGATACATTTGTGTGTGTTTATCATTGGCTACAGCGTTTGCCATGACGCCTGTTTCATGGTGTTTTAATTATTAAACAGCCGGAGGAGCTTCAGTATTTGGGCAAGAAAGGTAGAACAAAAAATCTATTTTTCTAACAGGGATATATAAGATCTTTAACTGAATCCACTTAGGGAAGAATTACAACTTCAAAGTCATACAATACTGTACCTTGGCTATAACATTCTTAAACCAATTAGTTTTATGTTTTGGTTTAGAAATTTAACTTCATTATGACAACATAACACTTTAAACTTTGATGATATGTTTGGTATTTCTCTGGTTTAAACTGTAAATATGCTGTAGCAATGCTAAAAAATGTTTTCTATATTTCTAGGATATATCAATGAGCAATATCTAAGATTCAGCAATTCAATAAGAAATATTTCTGTGCACCAACTATATGCTGGGTACTTTGCCACCTGCTGGGGATGCAAAGATGTGAGCGCATTCTCCATCTGTCCCACTTTCTGCCCTCTCCTCCCCGTTCTGTGCCCTGGGAGACTGACCCTTACCAATGCGCTCCCTTGCCTTCTGGCTTCTGGTTGGTGTCGGGGGCACCTGTGAAGTGCATCTGTCAACAGCTGTGTCCATACGGCTTTCTCTGGTTCTGATTCCAAAAGGATTCCAGTAACTGGTCAGCTCTAGGGCTGGTAAGGTGGGTAGTGAGAGAAGGGAAGGGAGGATATATTGTCTGATTTCTTTCATTTTCTTTTCATAAACCCTGCTCACATTTTTTAAATAGTCCCTTTGTTAAACTGACTCCAGATTACTAACTTGAGAGCCCAAGATCCTAACTGATGAAAATATGGACTCACCATAAAGGAACTCACTTCTAGCTGGAGAGACAGATGTATAACAGCTAACTGTACCATAAAGTGAAAACTTTACAGTAAAAGCCTGTGCAAACAGATGTCAGGGTCCTGAGAAAAGAATGAAGAAGTGCTCCCTGGCAAGCTAGAGGTGAAGACAGAGAGAGAATAGTCTCCATCCAGAGCATGCATTTGGGCTGTGGAGGATTCAGAGGTGGTAGATTTCCTGGCATCTTTATGGACCTCAGAGATCTTGGGCTGGTTAGTTGAAGAAGGAAGAGGAAACTCCTCTGGGGTTTTCACTATTACTATTACTATTTTAGAATAATGTTATGTGGTGACATGAGCAATGAGTCCAAGCCAGAAAGCCTTTGGGTCCTAAAGTTGTCGCTAGCTAACTGGATGAACAAAGGAACGTTTCCTAACCTTCTCTCTGTCTCAACTGCTTCATCTACTGAATGGAGAGGATAATTCCTGCCCTTCCTCTTACAGGATTTCTGTGAGGCTCAAAATGAAATAATGTTTGTAAATATAGCATAGGACTAAAGCACTATACAAATGTGGAACATGTAGGTATAGGTAAGGATGGAACAAGGTTAGCCGTGAGTTGGTAATAACTGAAGCCAGATGATAAGCACCTAGGAATTTATTACACTATTTGTTCTACTTGTGTGTATGTATAACATTGTAACTAGGAATAATTGACTTACAGAAAAATGCAAAAATAATACAAAAAATTTCTGTATACACTCTATCAGATTCCCCAAATGTTAATAACATACCCCTTGTGCTTTATCATTTTCTGTATATATATATGGATGAATGTGTATGCATTTTTTATTAAAATATTTGAGAATAATTTATAGACATGATGCCATTTACTCTTATGAATGTGTATTTCCTACAAACAAATTCATCCTCTTTCATACCCATAGTACAATTATCAAAATCAGGATAGAATTAATATCTATATAGTATTATAAGTATTGTAAGTGTATAATACTTACACACAATGATCTACACTTCATGGCTCATTCGAATGTTACCAAATGTCTCACTAATATCTTTTATAGCTAAAGAAAAATAATTCTTGCTTTCTGGTCCAGGATCCAATCGAGGACCACACTTGCATTTAGCAGGTGTTTGTGTAATGTCTTTAGTCTCTTTAAATCTGGATCATTTCCTGTCTTGTCTCATTTTTTTATCACCTCACATTTAAAAAATATATAGGCCCTTTATTTTGTAAAATGTCCCTCAATCTAGGTTTGTCAGATGTTTCCTTATGATTAGATTCAGGTTATTCATTTTTGACTGGAAAACCATGTTATGGAAACCCAAGTTCAGCTGCCCGTTGCTCTAAAACCTGTTAAGAGACAGGTTTTGACTGGAAAGGAATATGAGCTTTATTCAGGAGGCCAGCCACCTGGGGAGAAGGCAGACTCTTGTCAAAGGCCTATCCGAGGTTTCTGCCTGGCTCAAGGATTTTTAAAGGGGTTTAATCGGTTAAGGGAGTGCAGCAGTCTGTGATGTTTCCTGATTACGGGCAGACTCCATGATGTCAGCTGCAGAGTTATCTCAGTGCTTAGAGACTGTGCAAGAGGGTCTGGTTCCTTGGCACCCAGGGGTTGTGCAAGAGTGCTCTGTTCTTTCTGCAAAGGAGGACAAGGTCTACAGATATGCAAAGGGAGGCCAGTGAAGTCATTTGTGTGACCTTAAAAAAGAAAAACATTTTGCTAAAAGATCGCTGGGCTAACCAGAAAGCTAAGGGAGTTTCAAACAGACTTGTTGCCCTACGGCCTGGGAACCTTCTGGTCCTTCATTCCCCAAGGCCAGTGTTCTGCAAATCTCAAAGAAAGTAAATTAGTTCTGGTGAAGGGCCTTAAGTCAGCAAGCAAGGAGTGTGTTAACTTGAAGCAAGTTAACCCTTAAGACCAGCTGCAGTGCTGTGACAACCACAGAAGTAATATATCCTCTCAGGGTGTCCTTTCAAGGGTCACAACATATCTGTTTGTCACATTATTCCTGATTAACTTTACTTGATTAAGGTTATTGATGCCAGTAAAGTTACATTTTCTCTTTGTCATTAATAAACCTCTTGTGAAGAGCTAATTTATTTTCATATATTTTTTACATTTTTATAATAAAAATGGGGATGGTGGGGGATCAAGAGTTTAGTTTTAGATAAGTTAAATTTGAGATATCAACTAGGAAGTCAAATATATGAATATGAAGCTCAGAGTAGTGTTTTAAGATAGTGTGGTATAATATAGATGAAGCATTGAGTGGACTGAAGAGAAAATTGTAGGTAAGTAAGGAAGTCAAGAGCCTTTGTAGAAATTTTTTATAAGTTCTGATTGTGAGAAAGAGCAGAAAAATGGGGTTGGTAGCTGATAGGGAATTTAAGGTCAGGGAAGGATTTTTTTAAATGTTGGGAAATAGAAGAACATGATCATATGCTGATAGGAATGATGCAGCAGGCGCCGAGGGGGTTGGGCCTGGGGGGTAAAATGGTGCAGCAGAGAGAGAGGGTATCAGAAGCAGGGAAGTCCCTGCAGGTATTTATCCTCAAGTCAGGAAGCTGGCTTCCCATCGCAGCTCTGCCACTCTGGAGCTCTGAAACTTTGGTAAGTAAATCAAGTACCTCAATTAACCCATTTGAAAAATAAGATTGTTATGAGAATTAAGTAAGATGGTATTTTAAAGAACACAGTACAGTGTCCGCTGAAGTAAGTGCTATGTAAATGTAAAGTTCAACATTATCTTGAACTCACAATCATTTAATATCTTAGAATTGTTTTATCTCTCAGCTGCATTCTGAGGTATGTCCTCAGGTCCTTTCTGCTCTTTTTTTTTTTTTTGACTATGCAAATTTCTCACATGTTTTAGTTTTTTTAAATTTTTTATTGTTATGTTAATCCATACATTACATCATAGCTTTAGATGTAGTGTTCCATGATTCATTGTTTGTGCATAACACCCAGTGCTCCATGCAGAATGTGCCCTCTTTAATACCCATCAACAGGCTAACCCATCCTCCTACCCCCCTCCCCTCTAGCCCCTCAGTTTGTTTTTCAGAGTCCATCGTCTCTCATGGTTCGTCTACCCCTCTGATTCCCCCCCTTCATTCTTCCCCTCCTGCTATCTTCTTTTTTTTTTTTTTTAACATATATTGCATTATTTGTTTCAGAGGTACAGATCTGTGATTCAACAGTCTTGCACAATTCACAGCGCTTACCAGAGAACATACCCTCCCCAGTGTCTATCACCCAGTCACCCCAT
>NW_028036974.1:0-513 GCF_054177405.1 Leptonychotes weddellii | reverse complement strand
GGTGGCTCAGTCGTTAAGCGTCTGCCTTCGGCTCAGGTCATGATCCCAGGGTCCTGGGATCGAGCCCCACATCGGGCTCCCTGCTCGGCGGGAAGCCTGCTTCTCCCTCTCCCACTCCCCCTGCTTGTGTTCCCTCTCTCACTGTGTCTCTCTCTGTCAAATAAATAAATAAAATCTTTAAAAAAAAAAAAAAAAAAAAGAGTCTGCCTTCAGCTCAGGTCATGATCCCAGGGTCCTGGGATCAGTCCCGCATTGGGCTCCTTGCTCAGCAGGGAGCTTGCTTCTCCCTCCACCCCTCCCCTCTGCTCATGCTTTCTCTCTCTCAAATAAATAAATAAAATCTTAAAAAAAAAAAGAAATCAGAAAGTGTGATGCCTCCAGCTTTGCTCTTTGTCATGATTCCTTTGGCTATTTGGGATCTTTTGTGGTTCCATATGAATTGTAGGATTATTTTTTCTATTTCTGTGAAAAATGTCATTGGGATGTTGTTGGTAATAGCACTGAATTCTATAG
>NW_028036973.1:0-513 GCF_054177405.1 Leptonychotes weddellii | reverse complement strand
ATCAATGCTTCCTTAAAAATCCTCACTTGGTTTTGATTGTAGTTCATCTGCCTCTTTTTTTCCCCCTTTTCCACTATAAATAATCCTAAGAGTGAGAATTGGGGTGGCAGGGCCTGGTGTCTTCCATGTCTACCCCTTTATACATAGATGAATGGGGACCATTTGGGTTTGAGACATCTTAGAGGTGATTGGTAGGACGGGCAGATGCGAGCTGGTGGGGAGGTCTAGTGAGGCCATGCATGCTACATGGAACAGCTTGCTGGTGCTCCACTTAATCCAGCGTGTGTGGAAACATTAACACAACTTTCCTGACGTGCAAGGATCTGCCCTTAGGCTTTCTTTCCATACTGTCTTGAATAAATGGAAAAGGGAATGTTGGCATCTGACATAATCCCATCCCCCCACACTTACTGGGGATGCTGTGGGACAGTGAAGAAATGTCAGATCAATGCACTGGTCTGACATTGTAGATTATTTAATAAAATGAACAATTAAAAAAACATGATTCATTTC
>NW_028036972.1:0-513 GCF_054177405.1 Leptonychotes weddellii | reverse complement strand
CTTATCTATAGGGAGGAGGGCCTAGAAGGAGGGTAAGTTTATAATTAGTATAGAAGCAGCAGTCACTCATTTTGTCCAAGAGAGTGGGTATATGGTATTTTATGTGTGGCACAGGGACCTTGCTTTTGCCTGTGCTTGGACACAATTATGGAGCAGCCGTGTTTTGTTTCATTTTATCATAGTCTCAGAATAACCTTGTCTGAGACTTGTATTCAATGAAAATGTTTATGTTTGTTAGAACATGGCCTGCCTGAGAGTGCCAGGCCAGCTTCTAGATGTCAGGGACTACCCTTTTTATCTTTCTCAAGGAAAGCCTTTTTTTTTTTTTAAAGATTTTATTTATTTATTTGAGAGAGAGAGAATGAGAGACAGAGAGCACGAGAGGGAAGAGGGCAGAGGGGGAAGCAGACCCCCCGCTGAGCAGGGAGCCCGATGCGGGACTCGATCCCGGGACTCCAGGATCATGACCTGAGCCGAAGGCAGTCGCTTAACCAACTGAGCCACCCAGGCGCC
>NW_028036971.1:0-513 GCF_054177405.1 Leptonychotes weddellii | reverse complement strand
CTGGTTGGTGTGACTCCTCTCATCTCTCCTCAGAGCTGAGCATATGTGGATTGAATGAAAGAAAAATCAGGTGGCTGGTCTTGCAAAGCTGAGGGCTGCTTGGGACCCCGGAGTTGCTCTTGTGTGAGCCTCTGGCCGGGGCAGCCACTGTCCTGACTTGGGGTAATTCAGTACAGCCTTCATTCTGCCCCTCTGCCAGAGCTGCTGGTCCCCAGTGTTCCTGCATTGAATTTGGCTGATGTACACTGTGTCATTTTTCTCAGCAGAGGACAGTCTTTCACTTTTGTGACATTCAGATGTAACATTCGTCTTCTCCTCCTGCCCCATACACCACTGTCATGTTTTGCTTTCTAGGAAAGTTGAAATGAGATACAGAAAACTGATGTCTTGAAAATGATAGAGAAACCCAGTGCAGCCCCTTGACCTTTCTTTTACTTCCCTTTGTGTGATCTTCACGATGATGTAGAACATGATGCGGGAGCAGCAATTCGGAGTGTGTCCAGCAACACAGTG
>NW_028036970.1:0-513 GCF_054177405.1 Leptonychotes weddellii | reverse complement strand
ATATTTGAGTACTGTAGAAATGAAACAACAAACAAATAAAATATGATAATCTGATTTACAGGCTTGTACTAGTTCATTGCAATCAAATAATTATAAAAATATTACTGATTTTACAAATGAATAGTCAAGAAGTTGTTTAATAATCTTTGTACGGCACCATAAGCATCTAAAATGATTGTTCATTTAGAAGACACTTCTAAAAGTTCTTACTTTGTTGTGTAATAATCACATAAAATGATATTTAATTATCATCTAATTGGTTCTTTCTTCTTCTAGTTCTATTGAGCTGAGAATTTTTTTTTTTTTTTGGACAACGTGCTTAAGTTTTTTATTGTGAATGGTAACAGGGGAGCTGAGAATTTTTTTCATGAATGGGTATTGATTTTTGCCAGATGCCTTTTTTTTGGTATGTGGTTTTTCAAAATGTTTTACATTTCCTAAGAATGGCTGCAAAATATTTCCCACCCAACATGCTTTCTACAGTATGACCTTGCCAATTGGAGTCTATTTGTC
>NW_028036969.1:0-513 GCF_054177405.1 Leptonychotes weddellii | reverse complement strand
TCTAACCTGGGCTTGCTGCTGTGTAAAATGCAGTGGGTATTCTGCATGGAGCACTGGGTGTTATGCACAAACAATGAATCATGGAACACTACATCAAAAACTAATGATGTAATGTATGGTGATGAACATAACAATAAAAGTAAAAAAAATGCAGTGGGTAATGTCTACCTCGTATGGCTGTTAGAAAGGTCAAAATGAGGTGATTTTTCTCATGCGTTCAGCTTACTTGTTTAGTTAACAACTAAAGCCATTATTATATTATCCTTTAATATTGTTAGTTTTAATATTTTATTTTATTTTATTTTTTTAAAGATTTTATTTATTTATTTATTTGAGAGAGAGAGAGAGAGAGAAACAGCATGAGAGGGGATAGGGTCAGAGGGAGAAGCAGGCTCCCCGCTGAGCCAGGAGCCCGATGTGGGACTCGATTCCAGGACTCTGGGATCATGACCTGAGCCGAAGGCAGTTGCTTAACCAACTGAGCCACCCAGGCACCCAGTTTTAATATTTTAA
>NW_028036968.1:0-513 GCF_054177405.1 Leptonychotes weddellii | reverse complement strand
GAATTAAAATTGATGTGGATGAAGGCATCTGTTGGGTCATTTTTTCTCCAAACTTACCAAACATTTCTGACACATCCTTACATACAACAAAATAAAGGTGAAACTCTAAAACATGCACAGTGGACATTAAAAATAAAATTACAAAAAGATGTTGTTTAGCTGCACTTGTATACTGAAATATAGATTAAGTCTAAACACCTAAAATTCCATGACTAATGGGTATATTTTACAGAAAGATGTATATACAGTAATAGTAGTAGTGAGTTGGTATGGGAAAGAAGGCTAGAACTACTTACCCCCCAAAACTGATGAGATAGAAACGTGATTTTTCTTAACCTTTGAGAGTTATATTATTCATCTTTAAATATTATAGCTGGGTGATTAGGTATTTGTAGACCCAGAGAATCAGAGCTATAGCATCTTTTTGAGGCAAAACTAGAAGCAATAACAGTTTTTAAATCATACAGAATATTATTTAGGGGACAGCTACTATCTGGCAGTCCTAAATCACTG
>NW_028036967.1:0-513 GCF_054177405.1 Leptonychotes weddellii | reverse complement strand
GGCCATATATGACAAGCTTTGGACTTCCTGATGAAAGGGGCAGGTGCAGCAGGTGCACTCCCTCCCCATCCCACCTTCTCCCTGGTGAGACAGTGGACATATGGCTGATGTGATGGGCGCCATCTTGTTTCCTTGAGGGAGTGGCCAAGAGAACTGCAGAGAAGTAGCCCCGGCCTCGTAGTCACTGGACCAGAGGCAGCAGCCATGATCCTCCAGACTCTGGTTATGTGAGAGGCGTCATTAAACCCGTGTTGGGTTATTTCCCTTGAGTCGGGTTTTCCATGAATGCAGATCCACTGAAACAGAGGCTGAGCCAGTTTCAAACCCAGGCAGTCCAGGTCCAGAATCTGTGCCTGTGACCTCTGTTCTGCACTGCTTCTCACACACCAGATACTGTCCCTGGTTCTGTGGATGCAAGGCAGGTCAGAAAAAAGGTGGCTGAGACCCTTGGGGAGTTTACAGTCTGATGAATAGTTAGAGATGGAAACATAAACACAAGATAAACATAAGGGG
>NW_028036966.1:0-513 GCF_054177405.1 Leptonychotes weddellii | reverse complement strand
CATCACCATCACCATCATCATCATCATCACCATCATCATCACCATCATCACCATCAGCATCACCATCATCACCATCAGCATCAGTATCATCACCACCACCACCATCACCGTCATCACTCATCATCATCACCATCACCATCATCATCACCATCATCACCATCATCATCACCGTCACCATCACCATCATCACCATCATCACCATCATCATCAAACATCAACATCACCATCATCACCATCATCACCATCAGCATCACCATTATCACCATCAGCATCACCATCATCACCATCAGCATCAGCATCAGCATCATCATCACCATCATCACCATCACCACCACCAGCATCAGTTGCAGAGACACACGACTGAAGCTGAACTGGGGGGTCTGGGGCACTGACCAGTAGCATGTTATGTGAGGGAGCCCAAGAACCTGTGGTGGTCAGAGTGGGCTTCCTGGAAGAGGCAGAACCAAAGTGACACCTGAAGTTCATGAAGGACTGGGTTAGATAGGGAGTGAT
>NW_028036965.1:0-9926 GCF_054177405.1 Leptonychotes weddellii | reverse complement strand
TTTTTTTTTTTTAAAGATTTTATTTATTTATTTGAGACAGAGAGAATGAGAGACAGAGAGCATGAGGGGAGGAGGGTCAGAGGGAGAAGCAGACTCCCTGCCGAGCAGGGAGCCCGATGCGGGACTCGATCCCGGGACTCCAGGATCATGACCTGAGCCGAAGGCAGTCGCTTAACCAACTGAGCCACCCAGGCGCCCTATTCTTCTTTTTAATTAAAGATTTTATTTATTTATTTGACAGAGAGACATAGCAAAAGAGGGAACACGAGCAGGGGGAGTGGGAGTGGGAGAGGGAGAAATAGGTTCCCGCAGAGCAGGGAGCCTGATGTGGGGCTCGATCCCAGGACCCTGGGATCATGACCTGAGCCGAAGGCAGACGCTTAACGACTGAGCCAACCAGGAGCCCCAAAAAATACAGCATATTATTCTTCCATTCAACAAACATTTATTGAGTTCAGTATGGTAGGAGGCAGAAGTAACAAAAAATTTCTATATTAAAAGAAAGAAGGAGTGCTACATCAATAATTAGGAAAGGCACTTGATCTAATTTGATTATGTCTGAACTGAGTTTTTAATTACAAATATCAGAGAAGAAACTATTTTGGAAGAGGGACAGTAACATACAATGGAAATATGGGAACACAGTAAACCTGGGGGACTTTAAGCAGTGTAGTACAGGTATACAGTGGCCAAAGATCAAGATTTTGAGCAGGAGGGCATAGCATACTAAGGGCTTTGTTTAAAATTCAGGATAAAATTCATAAGTAACCTGATTAAATCTGCATTTTAAAACAATCACTAATAGCAAGATGGAGGATAATCTAAAGTGGGGCAAGATTTTTTTTTTTTTTTTTAAAGATTTTATTTATTTATTCATGAGAGACAGAGAGAGAGAGAGGCAGAGGGAGAAGCAGGCTCCCAAGGAGCAGAGAGCCCGATGCGGGACTCGATCCCAGGACCCTGGGATCATGACCTGAGCTGAAGGCAGACGCTTAACCATCTGAGCCACCCAGGCGCCCTAAAGTGGGGCAAGATTTAAGGCAGATTATCGGTTAATAAACTATGGTAGCAGGCAAGGCAATAGACAACAGGGCCTAATAGAGCAGAATCAACAAGAGTAGGTATCTTAAAAAAAAAAAAAAAAAAGATTTTATTTATTTGTTTCACAGAGAGAGAGAGAGAGCACAAGCAGGGGGAGCAGCAGAGGGAGAGGGAGAAGACTTCCTGCTGAGCAGGGAGCCCGACCCGGGGCTCACTCCCAAGACCCCAGGATCATGACAGGAGCCAAAGGAAGATGCCCAACCGACTGAACGACCAGGCGCGCCCTGTGAAGACACATATTGGCAACAGAATACATAATATTTAATTCCTCATGTACGAATTTGGCTTCTACATAAGACTGAGCCTCTTAAATGTAGGAAGTCTGTCTTCTGTATCTAGCAGGGATTAGAGAATTAATAGTTGTCCGAACAATTATCAAACTGAATAGATTTGACATACTTGCTCAATTATCTCCATGGCTTAATAGGTCTTTTTACATAGTATAGCTTGCATGAAAAATCCCCTGAGATTCTTGCTAAAAATGTAGATTTTTAGGGTACTACCCTAGACTTAATGAATCAGTATCCAGAAGTTGTGCCCCAGGAACCTGTTATTTTACGTAAGCTTCTAGGTGACTATTATGCACATTAAAGTTTAAAATCATTAAGCAATTCTCTAATCCAAAGAGATTTTCCTGGGGACAATCTGCCATTCTAAAAACCTCTGTCAGGGTGCCTGGGTGGCTCAGTCGTTAAGCGTCTGCCTTCGGCTCAGGTCATGATCCCAGCGTCCTGGGATCAAGTCCCACATCGGGCTCCCTGCTCTGCGGGAAGCCTGCTTCTCCCTCTCCCACTCCCCTTGCTTGTGTTCCTGCTCTCGCTATGTCTCTCTCTGTCAAAAAAAATAAATAAAATCTTTAAAAAAAAAATAAAAACCTCTGTCCTTTCTTACCTTTGTTTGGATATCAGGTACTCTATTCTCTACCAAAGAAAGGATGGAGGAAAAATACATTCCTAATCTCAACAGTAAGTAAGCTGTATGGGTTTCAAAAATATCTGTCTTAGAAAAAACTATTGTCACCAATTTTCCCCCCTACTGACAAAGTTTCCAATGGCATGATAAACATTAGATTTGCAGAGTAAGCACTGAACGCAAACGACACAAGCTGCGTTGTCCAGAGTCAGGAATTGGACAGTGGTTATATTTGGTAGATTTGATTTAGATTTCATTTAGGAAAATTTGAATTTTTCCATATACCTAATATATCAAGTGATATCAAAGGGAATAGTTTCTTTCTTTTTTTTTTTAATCCCTTAACGCTGGGGTGATTTGTAGTGCAACTAAAAGAAAAAACCTTTTCTTAACATTTCTAGTCATTTAAATAATTAATTTTTAAAATAATACCCTATTTGATTAGTTTTTGAACTCCTTTATAAAAACAAATTCAAGGAATAGACAATCCATAAAAAGCAGTGTGATGTATTTCTTAGCTAATATTTAAAATCAGTCAGTAAGTTTCCCACATGATAGAAATGTATTCCATTCCAGATTGATCACTGACAAAGGAGGAAGATTTTAACCTATTATTTAAATGTGTTTATTAACAGGGGCGCCTGGGTGGCTCAGTCGTTAAGCATCTGCCTTCGGCTCAGGTCACGATCCCAGGGTCCTGGGATCGAGCCCCGCGTCGGGTTCCCTGCTCGGCGGGAAGCCTGCTTCTCCCTCTCCCACTCCCCTGCCTGTGTTCCCTCTCTCGCTGTGTCTCTCTCTGTCAAATAAATAAATAAAATCTTTAAAAATAAATAAATAAATAAATAAATGTGTTTATTAACATAAGATTTAAATTCTTTTTCTGGTTTCATTCTCTCAATTGATAGGGGGGAGAGGGAGTGTTTCCAGGATTTTTTTTTTTTTTTAAGAGAGAGAGAGAGCATGAGCAAGGGGGAGGGGCAGAGGGAGAAGGAGAAAGAGACTCCCTGCTCAGCAGGGAGCCCGATGTGGGACTCGAACCCAGGACCCTGGCATCATGACCATCTGGCATCAAGCTGAAGGCAGATGCTTAACCGACTGAACCACCCAGTGCCCTCAGGATTTTTATCTTAACTAAATTATGTAAGATGACAAAGCAAAGGTCTATAAATATTGAAATAAAATTCTAATATACTATGGTACTTCCTACAAAATACAAAGTAATGGTTTTTGTGAGTTAAGAAAGAAGCTACAAAAAATTTAAAAGGCAGCTCTCTTCCAAAATTTGAAAACAGTAATTTTGATCATATTTATATTTAAAAGATAATAAAATCAAGTCCCAACAGAATCAGGAACTTTAGCAAAATCACATGTTCAGACGTATCATCTAAATAAAGAAAAATAATAAAATAGCAAATAGGTTTTGAATTCAGGGTAAGACTGTTTAGTAAAAGAATTCTCTCTTCATTATCACTGACTAGCTGTATCTGTCTGTATGCGTCAAGCTTTTAGAAAAAATTATGTGCCTAGTGCTGAAAAGTTCTAAAATCAGATTGTGGTAATGGTTGCACAATGCTTTAAATTCACTTAAAAAACTCCTGAGTTGTACATTTAAAAGAAGTGAATTTTGTGGTATGGAAATTATGCTTCAATAAAGCTGTTAAAAAAATTGTATGTGTTTATAAAATAGCAAATGAATGACCAATCTCATTTTCTCAACATCCTGAGAGTTAACTTAGAAGCAATTAAATATCATGAAGATACTAGCTATCACTAGTCACCACTGTATGCTGATGATTTGAGACTTCCGAACCTATGAGACTACTCAGAGTCAGGCGTAGGGGGCCATAGCAATCCCTTTAGACATTAATCAAGACCAAAAGATGTCTCAGAGAAGGCTATACTTCGACATATAAGCAACTAGCTCATTCAATCCTTATCAAAATGTCATTATTGGTGAAAGCTAGATAAGCTACCCACTGCTTTGTCCTAGAACAGTGATAAATAATAGTAATTGTGCTAATTTCTATTACTCGTTTTTTAATTGTCTGTGGCTCCTATGAGTTCATTTACTTATCATTTTCTAAATTCCACAGACATTGGTAGGTTCTGGGAATATATAATTTTGATGGGGGAAATATTTCCAACATAATGTGGTAAGTTCCAGGACAGTGGCTTCACAAGGGTCAGGGATCTGAGAAAACACAGAAAAGTATCATTTATTGCTAAAAAAAAAAAATAGCCTGCAGGTATGGTATGGTAGAGAATGTCAAAAAAATTTCTTTGAAGAACTGACATCTAAACTGAAACTTGAAAGGATGAATAGGTATCAGTCAGGAAAGAAGAAACAGCATTCTAAGCAAAGAGAACAGCAGCAGGAACAAAGACTTAGAGCCATGAAACAGTATACTGCAGGGAGGGAATTAGTGACAGTTCAAAATTACTTACATATATTTCAAGGCAAGGAAATATGGGAAAGAAAGTGAAAACAATATGAAGAATTTTTCATAAAGCTCAACATACTCAGTTTAAATGATTTTAACTTTCTATTGATCATCTAGAAGTGAAAAAAATATTGGTTTGAAAATCCTATAAATCTGGGACCACTACTCCATATTTTAGAAAGTTTGATAATGTGAGATGTTCCCATATTTTCCTCTTTCCCCAAAACATTCCTGTTATAAACACTGTTAAAACAACAGCAGGTTATTGAGGATAAAGTAACCAGAATATACTTTCACAACTACAAGCAAAATACCATTTCCAACAGCAAATACTTGCTTTCTTTTGTCATTAAACTCTTAAAAAAATATAAAAATTTTTAAAATTTACCTTAAAACAGTGCAGTAAGGATGCAGTGAGGGTAGGTTAAGTTTACAACCTTGCAATCATAATGAAATAGTTGTCCTGTGCACAATCTGAAGTTTGTCAAGCCTTTTCTCCTTTTCCAAAAACTATGCCACATTTGTATTTTTTCACTGTGTAATATGTTGCTAGATCATGAGGCCTGCTGTTTACCAACTAGAAGAAAATCTTACAGCAGAGAATACTCACACAATTATTTCATAATTATCATTTTTTCAATTTGATAACCTCAACCCATATTCCAAGATCACTTACCTGTTTTACATTGTATCCTGCTTTTGCACTTGTTTCAATAAACATAACATTCAGCTCTTTGGCTTTCCTTTCTCCTTCCTCAATAGATACTTGCCTGTAAAAAAAATTTTTAAGATAAATTCTTCTTTTTGCAAGAATGATATTATAAAGACTACAAACAAGATTCTGAAAAGAACTTTTCTTGACAGGGGTGCTAGGTATACAGGTGAGACTAGTTTGAGAGTTCATCAAGCTGCAGTACATTTAAAATTTGTGCACTTCTGTGTATATGTTATACCTAACTAAACAATTTTTTAAAAAGACATTTTTTAAATGATTTAATGATTTGCTTTTTTACTTGGCTGGGCTCATCCTGTAATTTTTTTTGTTTTTAAAAACTTAATAGCCTACTATTTTCTCTTCATATAAAATCATAAGAATTTAGCCTTATGATTAAAAACTTCATGTAAAATAATTTTTTATGACCAAACTGTTAAAAATATGTTTTTTTTAAATGTTATACTACAGTGGAAAATGCTGCTATAAACATCTTTTTGCACAATATTTTGTGCACTGTGGGTCATTTCTTTAGGATGGATTTTGTGTATTTCTGTAAGTGGAACAAGTAAGTCAAAAGACATGTATGTTGAAGTCTCTTGATACATTTTATAGGGCATTTGGTGATGCATTATAATTAGCAGTGTGTCTCAAATTGTAATACACTCTTCAAGTGCAAGATAATGTCACTTATCTTGGTATTCCTAGTGCATAGCTGACACATAGGTGTTTAATAAATATGGAAATATTCTAATTAAATGGATCTAAAATATCAGCTGACAAACCCTGCTTCCTACAACACAGAAAACCAAAGCAATACAAGAGAATTTCCACAAGCTCTCATAGCATCAATCCACTGATCTACATGTGTGTGCCCTTATATTCTACCTCTAGTCCTGCTCCTAGAGGAAACTGTCCTTATTCCACATTCTCTTATGTAACAATCCAATTGTTAATCTTTTGCTACATCTGTTTGTTTTATCCTCATACTCTATGTATTTACACGTGTATATACATTTTAAAAAACACATATTTGAGAATAAGTTGACAATTTGCAGACCTTTAGCCCTAAATATATCAACAGTGTGAATTTCTTTAAAATAATTCTGTCAGGGGGCGCCTGGGTGGCTCAGTCATTAAGCATCTGCCTTCGGCTCAGGTCATGATCCCCGGGTCCTGGGATCCAGCCCCGCCATCAGGCTCCCTGCTCAGCAGGAAGCCTGCTTCTCCCTCTCCCACTCCCTCTGCTTGTGTTTCCCTCTCTTGTGGTATCTCTCTCTGTCAAAATAAATAAATAAAATCTTTAAAAAAAAAAATTCTGTCAGATGCCCTAAAATTTACTCCTTGGACCTCTATTTACAATTACTCCCTTGGTGATCCCATGCAGTCTTGTGGTTTTAAGTACCATCTACATGCTGATTATTCCCAAACTTATATATCTAGCCTGGATGACTACTCTGAACTCCAGACTCCAATATCCAATTGCCTACCTGACATCTAATTAGATATTAGGATATCTAATATCAAGTATAATTTATTTGTTCATTTATTTGAGAGGGAGGAAGGGGGTGAGGGAGAGAATCTTAAGCAGGCTACACGCCCAGCTCAGAGCCCGAAGCAGGGCTCCGTCTCACAACCCTGAGATCATGACCTAAACCAAAATCAAGAGTGGATGCTTAACCAACTGAGCCACCCAGGCACCCCTAGCAATTCTACATTTAAAATGACCAAAACTGAAGTCATGATATTCCATCCCAAACCATTCCTTTATGTAGTCTCTTCCTATCTCAGTTAACGACAATTACTCAGGCTAAGAATCTAGGTGTCATTTTGAATCCTCCTTCTCCTACAACTCCATATTCTGTCCATCACTATGTATTCTATCCACTGCATGCGTTTATCTTGACAATTCCATCTTCAAAATATATCTGAACTTGAAGGCGCTTGGGTGGCTCAGTCGTTAAGCGTCTGCCCTCAGCTCAGGTCATGATCTCAGGGTCCTGGGATCGAGTCCCACATCGGGCTCCCTGCTCTGCGGGAAGCCTGCTTCTCCCTCTCCCACTCCCCCTGCTTGTGTTCCTGATCTCGCTATCTCTCTCTCTCTGTCAAATAAATAAATAAAATCTTTAAAAATAAATTAAAAAAAATATATATATCTGAACTTGACCACTGATCACCACACAAGCTGCCACTACCCTGGTCCAAGTCATCATCATTTCTTGCTTGGATTACAGTCTGGATTACCCTCCTCGCTTCTACTCTTATGTATTTTCAACAGAGCAAACACTGATCTATGAAAAGTTACTCTTCTGCTTGAACCCTTCAATCTCATTCAGAGTCTTCATTTTGTCCCACTTGACCTAGCCTTTATCATTTTTTTTTTTTAAACCTCATCACCTCCTACACTTTTCATCATTCTCTTTACCAGCTATATAGGGCTCCATGCTGTTCTTCAAATAAACTAAGTATATTCCCAACTCAGGGATTTTGCATTTTCTGGGCCAGAAATTTGCATGGGTGACTCCCTTCCTTCCTTAGCATGTGTACTCAAAAGACATCAGTCATCTTCTCAATGAAGTCTTCCATTCCCCCTTTTTTTAAAAAAAAAAAAAAAAGATTTTATTCATTTATTTGACAGAGACACAGCGAGAGAGGGAACACAAGCAGGGGGAGTGGGAGAGGGGGAAGCGGGTTTCCCGCAGAGAGGGAGCCGGATGTGGGGCTCGATCCCAGGACCCTGGGACCATGACCTGAGCCGAAGGCAGACGCTTAACGACTGAGCCACCCAGGGGCCCCTGAAGTCTTCCATTCCTATCCCACCTAATATTTCAAACTCACACTTGACATTTCAGATTTCTTTTTCCTGCTTTATTTTTTACTCTTAGCATGTATCATTATCGAACATACTATGTATTTCTTAAATTATTATTATTACTTTTTTACTTATTTACTGCCTGGTTCATTCTCTGAAATAAAAGTTCCTTGAAGACTTGTCTTTTTTTGTTCACTATTCTAACCTAGAGTAGCATCCTCTGAAACATAAGTGATAATAAATACTTCTGAATGAATGATTATCCTACATATAAATGATTCCAGACAGAAATTCTTCCTAGTTTTAGAACTAGTAGTCACCCTAATAAAATGGTTGAAGATTAGCTACAGCAATGGTCCCAACTGTGGTTTTATTTTTGTCAGAATCACCTAGGAAGACTTATTAAAATATAAATTCAAGGGTCCCACACTAAACTAATTGAATTACAGCATCTAGAGGTAGGATATAAAACCCTAAAATTTTTAAAGTTGACAATGATCCTTCACAGCCAGAATTGTAAAAGAGGGTCTAATAAACTATTGACCAATTGATTCTCAGGTTTGGAACATTTGGGAATCACTGGCTACAGAGAATAGAAAGTACTGCACATTGAGGTGCTTATATTGAAACACTGGAACAGATATACTCTGGTATTTCCTCCAAGTTTTTACCAAAAAAATGTAATTTTCAATGTGATAAAGACATTTAACTTTGAATCATTTTTATTAAAACTTTTTCTTCCAGGGGTGCCTGGGTGGCTCAGTTGTTAAGCGTCTGCCTTCGGCTTAGGTCCTGGGATCAAGCCCAGCATCAGGCTCCCTGCTCCGCAAGAAGCCTGCTTCTCCCTCTCCCATTCCTCTGCTTGTGTTCCCTCTCTGTGTCTCTCTCTGACAAATAAATAAATAAAATCTTTTTTAAAAAAAATTTTAAAACCTTTTCTCCTGATTACAAAAGTAATTTTTTAGAAGACCAATCATTAACATTAAAGTCGTCCATAATCCCACTCCCTTCCCAAAGATATACAGTGACAGTTAAGTTCCATGTATGCTTAATGCAGATTTGTTCTAAGCAAAAGAATATATATATCTCTACCACCTTTAATTTTTTGTTAACAGAAAGGATATCATGCTACACATACTGATCAAGTGAATTTTTTTAAGCTTCATGTGTTAGACATCAATAAATTTCTCTCATTTTTTTTTAGTAGCTACAAGTATTTCATTTATAAAATGCTACTGCTCCTGATGGACATTTAGATTGATTTTTTTTTTTAGTATTACAAATAATGTTGCAATAAACGTTCTTATATGTTCATTTTTTCACATTTCTGCAGGTATATCTGTGGAATAAATTACTGGAGGTAGGTTTGAGTCAATGAATATTTCATTCATTCATTCATTCATTCATGAGAGAGAGAGAGAGAGAGAGAGAGAGAAAGGGAGGGAGGGAGAACATGAGAGAGAAAGCATGACCAGTGAGGCGGACAAAGGGAGAGAGAGAAGCAGGCTCCCCGCTGAGCAGGGAGCTGGACATGGGGCTCCATCCCAGGACCCTGGGATCACGACCTGAGCCGAAGGCAGACACCCAACCGACTGAGCCACCCAGGTGCCCTGAGTCAATGAATATTTTAAATTCTTATACTGTTGAACTGTTTCATCCCCAAATTATACTAGTTACAGGGTACCTGGGTGGCTCAGTCAGTTAAACCTCTCCACCCTCTTCCGCTTGTGCTCTCTTTCTCTCAAATACATAAATAAAATCTTTCTAAAAGATTATATTTGTTACATTTTCAGTATATGAGTTTCTTTTTAAATTTTCTTTTATTATGTTATGTTAGTCACCATACATTACATCATTAGTTTTTGATGTAGTGTTCCATGATTCATTGTTCGCGTAACACGCAGTGCTCCATTCAATACATGCCCTCCTTAACACCCATCACTGGGCT
>NW_028036964.1:0-513 GCF_054177405.1 Leptonychotes weddellii | reverse complement strand
TACTATTAATGTATTATTATCAATATGTTTCTTTATTTTGCTTATTAATTGGTTTATATAATTGGCTGCTCCCAAGTTGGGGGGCATAGATATTTACAATTCTTATATCTTCTTGTTGGATAGACCCCTCAAGTATGATATAGTGTCCCTCTACATCTCTTACTACAGTCTTTGGTTTAAAATCTAATTTTTCTGATTTGAGAATTGCTACCCCAACTTTCTTTAGAGGTCCATTGGCATGGTAAATTGTTCCCCATCTCCTCACTTTCAATCTGGAGGTGTCTGGGTTCAAAATGAGTCTCTTGTAGACAGCATATGGATGGGTCTCACTTTTTTATCCAATCTGAAACCCTGTGTCCTTTCATGGGAGCATTCAGCCCATTTACATTCAGAGTAACTATTGAAAGATATAAATTTAATGCCATTGTATTGCCTGTAAGGTCCCTGTTTCTGTAGATTTTCTCTGTTTCTGGTCTATGTGACTCTTGAGGTCTCTCTTTGCTTACAGAATCC
>NW_028036963.1:0-513 GCF_054177405.1 Leptonychotes weddellii | reverse complement strand
ACCCACCGCCCCCCTCCCTCAGCCAGCCAGATGTTCTGTCCTCATTCCTTTCTTTCCAGGGCCTATATGCAAGGCTGGGAGCCCCAGAGAGCCTGGAAGCTGACCTAGGTTCATGCATTCTGAAAGGCAATAAACTCCAATAGATCCTTGGGTATGAGGAAAGCCTCTTTTCTCAATCCAGTCACACCCCTTGAGCTAACCACCAGTTCTGCCCCTAACCCACTCTAGGACCTCTGTCTGACCTGGAAGCCCTGAGGAGGTCTAGCAGATGGCCAGGCGATGCTCATAGTGATCTCTCTCTTTCTAAAAGGTACTGGGACCTGTCCTCAACCTCTGCTACTACCAAATAGTAAACAAAAACCACAGCCTCTATGTTTTATTTGCTTGTAGATAGAAAAATAAACATCTCCACAAAGTCGGATACCCATTGGATTACTGAAAAATATCCTCAAGAAACAGACTGGTGCAAGTCCAGCAGGGCTGAAGAAGTCAAACACAAACCCGGGTATGTAA
>NW_028036962.1:0-513 GCF_054177405.1 Leptonychotes weddellii | reverse complement strand
GTGTTACACTATTTATCTTATTTTATTTTCCCATTCAATTCATCTGCTCTTTGTGCCTTTACCATCCCTCTGGGAGAAGTTTGAAAGGTTTATAAAGGTGTTGAGAGGCAGGGCGCCTGGGTGGCTCAGTTGGTTAAGCGACTGCCTTCGGCTCAGGTCATGATCCTGGAGTCCCGGGATAGAGTCCCGCATCGGGCTCCCTGCTCGGCGGGGAGTCTGCTTCTCCCTCTGACCCTCCCCCCTCTCATGTGCTCTCTGTCTCTCTCATTCTCTCTCTCTCAAATAAATAAATAAAATCTTAAAAAAAAAAAAAAAAAGGTGTTGAGAGGCAGCCACGAGTTTTAGGGTCCTTTTGAGAGCTGTCAGTCTGAATGTTGTTCCCCTCCTGGCTTGAAAACAACACTGTTACTAACTTCCTCATTCACACCAAATAGCCCTGTTAATTTAAGTAAGAGAGATATCAGCTTTGGAGTTAAGTTACATATGTATTGTATTTATACTGAGTCTTGTTAC
>NW_028036961.1:0-513 GCF_054177405.1 Leptonychotes weddellii | reverse complement strand
ACACTGACCCCCTAGAGGGACCCCCTTGCCTGAGGCCTTAACACTGGGTTCAGAATTCCAGGCTCTTTCTGCTGTGTGCACTGTGCAATTGCAGGCATTTTTTGAAGGCTTGATATCTCGATTGAGTGTTATAGAGGGGCATCCCCCAAACCACAAACTAGACTGCAGCGTAAGAACCCATGAGCTAAGGGGCCTGGCCACAGGAAATCCCTGGAACGGGGCAGGTGTGCCAAGAATGGTTTCTGCTTATCTGCGGTCCTTATCTGACCTCACTCCTCCCCAGAACACACAAACACACACACACACACACACACATGCTCCAGGAAACTTACTTTCCCTTTGGGAGGGGCTTGGAGGCTCCCAAGATCCTCTGGCCTCTGTCTTCCTCCTGTGGTTCCAAAGCAGCCTGTCTCAGGAGGTTGCAGTGCCCCCAGACAGAGGGACAAGGCGCTCCTCCGCCTCCATGAGGGACGATGGCCCCATTCCTGGGAGGCAGTGAGCCCAGGCAAGAGA
>NW_028036960.1:0-513 GCF_054177405.1 Leptonychotes weddellii | reverse complement strand
CTATTAAAGCATCTTAATTGTTTTTATATCTGTGATCTTTTTTTAAAAAAAGGCTGGGTAATGTATTTGTGAAGCATTAAAATGTTATTCTTAAATTTTGTGTTTAAGATTTAAGAAATGTGGGGCACCTAGGTGGCTCAGTTGATTAAGTGCCTGACTTTGGCTCAGGTCATGACTTCAGGGTCCTTGGATCAAGCCCCACATTGGGCTCCACGCTCAGTAGGGAGTCTGCTTGTCCCTCTGCCCCTTCCCTGGCTCCTGCTCTCTCTCCCTCTCTCTCATTCCCTGTCTCTCTCAAATAAATAAAATCTTAAAAAAAAAAAAAAAAGATTAAAAAAATGTACCAGCTTCTCGCTAGGGGCTCAGTATTCCTGGAGGATGTCAGAGTAAACTGATCTTTCAGCAACTAGTCACAGTGGGGAGGAGAGAACAGGGGTAGGACAATAGATCAGAATGTATGTGGAGAGGAGGGAATGTAACTGACAGAGCTAATATAACTTTGTGGCATTTAGA
>NW_028036959.1:0-513 GCF_054177405.1 Leptonychotes weddellii | reverse complement strand
GGGATATTGTAGGAAATACATGTGGGCTAGAATAACTCGGATCAGATCATGAGTCAAGGAAAACAGCCAGGCTTACACGCGATTAAGAACAAGATTATAGGGACGCCTGGGTGGCTCAGTCGGTTAAGCGTCTGCCTTCGGCTCAGGTCATGATCCCGGGGTCCTGGGATCGAGCCCCGCATCGGGCTCCCTGCTCTGCGGGAGGCCTGCTTCTCCCTCTCCCACTCCCCCTGCTTGTGCCCCCACCCTTGCTGTGTCTCTCTCTGTTAAATAAATTTTAAAAAATTCTAAAAAAAAGAACAAGATTATAAATGCAGAGTAGTCCCCATACATGAGGCCTGTCAGGAAGAAAGGTGGAGTTCCAAGCACACCTAGACTTTAACTCTGTTCCTAAAGCAGGATCAGGTTCACTTCCTAATTAACAGCACTTACACAAGAAATAATGAAAGCCAAGATTTAAAGCATTAGGAAGAAAACAGATACATTGGATAAAGGTAATTTCTGACCTTCTTT
>NW_028036958.1:0-513 GCF_054177405.1 Leptonychotes weddellii | reverse complement strand
GCCAATCTGTGGGACCCAAGAATCTTTTAGAATTAAAAAGCATTTAAAGCCTAATTCCTACTTTCCAAAATTTTAAAGCAGGGTAATTTTTTCAGGGTATATTAGTTAAACCTGATCATAGTTTGGAATCAGTGTATGGTTATGGGATCCTTAAAATAATATGACCATCTAGGCTGGTGACACTGGTTTCATATTAAGATTAAGCTGATTTCTGAACAGTGCATTTCTTTTTTTTTTTTTTTAAAGATTTTACTTATTTATTTGAGACAGAGAGAATGAGAGAGAGAGAGCACATGAGAGGGGGAGGGCCAGAGGGAGAAGCAGACTCCCTGCCGAGCAGGGAGCCCGATGCGGGACTCGATCCTGGGACTCCAGGATCATGACCTGAGCCGAAGGCAGTCGCTTAACCAACTGAGCCACCCAGGCGCCCAATGAAACTTTATTTATTTATTATTTTTTTTTAAAGATTTTATTTATTCATTTGAGAGAGAATGAGATAGAGAGAGCATGAGA
>NW_028036957.1:0-513 GCF_054177405.1 Leptonychotes weddellii | reverse complement strand
GTTTTTGGTTTGTGGCTACCATGAAGTTCATATATAACATCCTAACTATACAGCAATCTATATAAAGCTGGTGGTCGCTTAAGTTCAAACACATTCTGAGAGCCCTACATTTTTGTTCCCCCTTTCATGTTATATGTCTATTATGTCATGTTTCATATCTTTGATTTTGTGAGTTCTTTATCTTTTAACTTTCATACTACCTTTATAAGTGCTTGATTCACTACCTTTAGTGTATGTTTGCTTTTCCTGACAATTTGCCTTTCATAATTTCCTTCTAATTATAGCCTTTCCTTTGCTACTTCAGGAAGTCCTGTTAACATTTCTTGTAACTCTAGTTCAGTGGTGATGAACTCCTTCAACTTTTGCTTGTCTGGGATATGCTTTCTCTTTTCTTCAGTTCTGAGTGATATAGTATACTTGGTTATAAGTTTTTCCCTTCAGCACTTTGCAGGCAAGAGGGAGTGGTGATCTATTCAAAGTTTCTGCTGAAAAACTGGCTGATTGCCTTTTGGG
>NW_028036956.1:0-513 GCF_054177405.1 Leptonychotes weddellii | reverse complement strand
CTTGCATTCAAGGAAAAATCGTAATCAATCACATTGAATAACTTTCCAATACGCACTTGAGTCTATAACACGTTATTGTGTATCTATGGTGATAAATGAAATCCACCTAAAATTGAGTTACCTCACAAGGCAGCCATCGGGTTTGGGAACCAGGCAGTACCAGGTGCCCCAGCGAATCCGTCGGCTGGTGGTGGCGACCTGCACCGGTGACCCTCCAGGCCTGCAGCCCCCGCCGCCCCCTCCCGTTCTCATCAAGTCAGCTCCCTCCTCGGCCCAAGTTTGCATTTTCAAGATTTTCAAAAAATGTATTTCTTCTCAGTTTTCCAATTCATTAACACCGTGCCATCTGGGGAAATAGAATTTTATTTCTCTTGAGCCTGTTTTTACCACCCTCTTTTATTTCGAATTATATCATCATCATCTCTGCTTTCTTCTCCCCTGGTCTTGACCAAAGTTTACGATCTTGTGAATATTTTCAGGCCTTTGGTTTTTTCATGTGTTATCCTCGATTTC
>NW_028036955.1:0-513 GCF_054177405.1 Leptonychotes weddellii | reverse complement strand
CCTGGGTGGCTCAGTTGGTTAAGCGACTGCCTTCGGCTCAGGTCATGATCCTGGAGTCCCGGGATCGAGTCCCGCATCGGGCTCCCTGCTCGGCAGGGAGCCTGCTTCTCCCTCTGACCCTCCCCCCTCTCATGTGCTCTCTGTCTCTCTCATTCTCTCTGTCTCAAATAAATAAATAAAATCTTTAAAAAAAAAAAACTTTAAAAGAATTTCAGGTGATTAAATTTTTTTTTTATTTTTTTAAAGATTTTATTTATTTATTTATTTGAGAGAGAGAACAAGCAGGGGGAGCGGCAGGCAGAGGGAGAAGCAGTCTCCTTGCTGAGCAAGGAGCTCGTCACAAGACTCGATCCCAGGACCCCAGGATCATGACCCGAGTCGAAGGCAGAGGCCTAACTTACTGAGCCACACAGGCACCCCTCAGGTAATTAAATATTTAATTCCCCCAGACCCACATTAATCCAATAACCAGAGCCTATAACTAGAATCTAATGAGCCAAAAATATCAGGAAA
>NW_028036954.1:0-9927 GCF_054177405.1 Leptonychotes weddellii | reverse complement strand
CACTTCTTCTTTATCCATTCATCTGTTGATGGACATCTTGCCTCTTTCCATAGTTTGGTTATTGTGGACATTGCTGCTATAAACATTGGGGTGCACGTACCCCTTCCGATCACTACATTTGTATCTTTGGGGTAAATACCCAGTAGTGTAATTGCTGCGTCATAGGGTAGCTCTATTTTCAATTTTTTGAGGAACCTCCATACTGTTTTCCAGAGTGGCTGCACCAGCTTGCATTCCCACCAAGCACTGGTGATTCTTAAGGAAAACATAATAAGGTTTCTGGAAACAGGATTTTTCTATTTTAAAAGCCTCCTCACACTCCGCCCTACTCAACAAAGTGCTTTATTCATTTGTAATACCTCTTAAAACACTGCTCAGGTATTGTCTGCAAGTCTAAACTCTACTTTGAGCTTGGGTGGCCTGATTACTTAATTTATTTTTGCAATATTCATCTATCTAGTAACTTCTTGAGGCCAAATTAGTAATTTCCTAAAACCTTAATCCCAGCTCCTATTTTAAGTGTTAACAGTCACTGCAGAATAGACAAAGGAGTACAGTGCTGAGTATCACCATTGATAAGAAAGTGTAATTGCTACCTTTTATCAAGCATTTATTTTAACTTCGTTCATTTACCCTTATGAGGTTCATACTATCATTATCATCATTTTACTGATTATGAACCTGAGACTTGGAGACAAGAAACATGTCCAGCGGTGCTCTGCTGGGGCTGGAATCTGATCTCAGGTCTCCCTGATCTAGTGTATGAGTTTAGCCTCCAAAGGCTCTGCCATGTCAGCAATGGCGTGAGGACAAACAACAGCCTTCACATTACTCAACAGCAGCTTCTAGACATTGGATTGCTTGGGAAACTGAGTGGAAGCCATTTTGGCTAAAGATGATGAAAAGCCAGACCTTCTGTATCATTCCAGTATGCTCTCTTTATGTTTGTTTGTTTTTCCTCTAGTGTGAGATCCCATAAAAAGTCCTAATAGAAGGTCCTCTGAGATGAAAAAGGTCATCTGTTTTAAGCTTACTAAGGGGATTTCATTTTCGTCTCATGGTCCCAGAAACTGTGAGAGTTTCTTTCAGTAATTTGCTTGCTAGCTTCTAAATCTATCTGCTCCAAAGCCAAGAGTCGCTCAGGTGTATCATCTGAGATTGTGGAATGCTCACTCAAGTGTTGCTGCGTTTTAGTTATCGTCCCTTACTTGACTCCTTTTAGAGTAGAGAAATTTAGTCATTAATTTCTTGCATTGTAAAATTGCCTTTTACTTCTGCAGTGCTCTTATCTACATTATCTCCTGTGGGGAGCTCAGCAATATTATGAGACAGGAATTATTATCCCCATTTTAGAGATGAGAACTCTAATGATGAGTGTGTTCATATGATTTGTCCAAGGTTATAAAACTAGTAAGTGGAACACTCTGAACTGGGTCAAGTGCTTTTTCTACTCTAGTGTAGCTCTTGTTACTCAGTGAAAGTAAAGGAGTGTGATCAGTGCTTTCACATCCCCAGACACAAGTGAAAAATCCCAAACCATGATCCAGATGTACTGAATCATAATCTACAGTATCAGAATTTAGGCATCTATATTTTCTGAACACTACACTGTTTAGGATTGAGAGCTCATCTCCTAAATAATACTCCTCTTTTTTTGTTTGTTGTTTCATTTTCATTTTTTTAACTGTGGCAAAAAACACAGAATATTAAATTTGCCATTTTAATCATTATTCAAAGTGTTAATATATTCACATTGTTGTACAACAGATCTCTAGAATTTTCGTCTCATAAGACTGAAACTCTAAAACCATTAAACACTAATTCCACCTCCTCATTTCCATTATTGTATTTTGAAATGTTTCAAACATCAGGAAAGTTGAAAGTACAGTATTCATTTTTTCCCCCTGAAGAATTTGAGGTTAAGTTGCAGTGCATTTCCTTCACACTGGGGCATTTTCCCTCATAACCACAGCACAACCATCCAAGCCAGGAAATGAACATTAAACCATCACTAATATCAAATACACAGACCCCGTTCAAGTTTTGCCAATTTTCCTAATGATGTCTTTTGTGGAAATAAGATCCAGTTGAGAATCATATGTTGCATTTAGTTGTACGTCTATTATCTCCTTCAGTTTGAAAGAGTTCTTCAAAATTTCTTTGACTTTCATGGCCTTGACTCTTAAAAAAGGCTATAGGTCAGTAATTTTGCACAACTGACCTCAAATTTGAATGTTTATTTTTCCTCAATTTGGAATAAGGTTATACCTTGCAAGAAAACCATAGAAGTGACGCTGTATCCTTTTTAATGAATTCTGTCAAGTAGTCCATGTTTTTGATGTGTCCCATTACTGGTGATGTTAACTTTCATCACATTTAGTGGTTTTTCTAAGTTTCTCCACTATAAAGGTACACTTTAAAATTTGTGATTAATAAGTATTTTCTGGGGAAGTACTTCAAGACGACATATGTTTTGTGTTTCTCATCAATCTTTTACACACTAGTTTTAGCGTTTGCTTGTTGGCTAAGGTAACTATGGCTATGGGAGTTGCCAAATGGTGATTACAAAATTTCATTCTACCGTTACTAGTTGACATTCTACTATAAGAGAAAGCTTTAATCTCTTTCCATTTATTTAGTTGTTTATATCTCTGTGCACTTATAGATTCCTGTTTTAGTCAATGGCTTATCATCTGTTAGTATCATTATTATTCTTTTGATACTGGAATCACCCTAAATTTGGCTAAGAGAAACTTCTTCAAGCGGGCTTCTGAGTTCTTTTGATGTACTACATTAGTTTTGAGTCCTTCATTATTTTTTGCACAATAATATCTTCCAGAGTTATTCTATTTTCCCCTGAGCTATTCCTTGCCCTAGTTTTGTAATCAGCAATTTTTTGGTGAAGCCTCAGTTGCTGGTCATGGAGAACATATTTGGAAACCAAGATATGGGCTCTAGGTGCACCCAATGCTTTGTGGAGGAGGTGAGTCGCAGCTAAAGGTCTTCTCAGTGGACACCTATTTATCTATATTTTATTTTCATCTTTTAATATGTATATTAAAAATCATGTGTTTAGGGCGCCTGGGTGGCTCAGTTGGTTAAGCGACTGCCTTTGGCTCAGGTCATGATCCTGGAGTCCCGGGATCAAGTCCCGCATCGGGCTCCCTGCTCGGCAGGGAGTCTGCTTCTCCCTCTGACCCTCCTCCCTCTCATGCTCTCTGTCTCTCATTCTCTCTGTCTCAAATAAAAAAAAAAATCATGTGTTTATACTAATATTTCCAATACAATCTGCCACCATAGTCTTTATTCTAGTTTTCTAATTTCCTATACTCATAATTCCTTCACTGAACAGTGAAAACCCTTTTTAATATATTTACTTATAAGAATCCTCTTTGTGTGTGACCCACTTTCTGTTATCAGGACCACCTCTACCTGCTCTTGCACAGATGCCATTTTCAGCTCTGCTCAGCCTCCAACACCCTCAGCCTGCACCATATTGTCTACTGTCCCATGTTAATGTCCACCTTGTTGGGCTCCACATAATGGCTTTTAGACAAAATTTCTCTGGAAAGAAGGAAAGGAAGAAACAAAGAGGGAAGGAAAGAAAGAAGGAAGGAAGATAGGTGGGAGAGGAGGAAGGAAAGACATTTCAGTAAACATCTTAAAAGCAAACCCTCGTGCATTGTTGGTGGGAATGCAAACCGGTGCAGCCATTGTATGGAGGGTCCTCAAAAAATTAAAAATACAATTACCATATGATCCACTAATTCCAATACTGGATATTTACCCGAAGAAAATGAAAACACCAATTCAAAAAGATATATGCATCCCTATGTTTACTGAGGCATATTTACAGTAGCCAAGATATGGAAGCTGTGTAAGTGTCCTTGTTACAGGATTGGATAAAGAAGATGTGAGATATATATATATACACACACACCAAGGATTTTTTTTTTATTACACACTGTATTTAGCACAGAGACTTTTAACTATGAATTAATCCATATATGTTATCTAATTGTTGAGAGAATAAGGGAATGAATAAAGGACTTCATTGGTTACAATGAAGTCTGAGAAACAGTTCATAAAAATTAATATGTCCAAAATATGGTGATAACTTGCAGTTTAAGACAACTTATTTATTTGCAGTTTTCAACCAGCAATTTGCCATTAACTATAAAGATGTAAAATTTTTAAATGGAGGTAAGTTTGCTGAAAGAAAGAACACAACAATATCTGGTGCTAAATATGAGATTACATAAATGACTTTAATGCATATTTGAAGGTAAACTTCCTGAGCCTATCCTTTCACCTTTCCTCACCATTTTGCTTAACTGAAAAATAACTTTATTTTCACAATATAAGTATTGGAGATAGATCAAAGTTTTGAGTTTTATTTTTCACTCAGTAGTTACATAAGGTTAAAAAACTACTTTCATATTTAAATATTGATATATTGGGGCACATGGGTGGCTCAGTCCTTAAGTGTCTGCCTTCGGCTCCATTGTGATCAAGCCCTGCATCGGGATCCCTGCTCCGCGGGAAGCCTGCTTCTCCCTCTCTCAGTCCCCCTACTTGTGTTTCCTCTCTCGCTGTCTCTCTCTCTGTCAAATAAGTAAATAAAATCTTTAAAAAAATAAATATTGATACATTCATCTGCAAAACGGTATGAGTTTTGTTTTGTTTTACTTTTGTGGAAATTAATGAGAAGTACTTTGAGTGTTTCAAAGTGTTTCCCAAGTACAAAATGTTTCACTTCAGAGCTCAAGGATTTGTATATAAAATCTTTTAAATTGCCCATGATTATTACTTATGTATCCTGTTCAGTCAGTCACTTTTGAAGTGTACATACTGGATTCAGTGGTCAATTGTCAGTACTTTTGCCAAAAGCATGCCTACTCAGCAGAATCTCTGTTCTGGTGACTTCTTATTGGACCTAAGAAACTGGAATGATTCCTTCAGTTTGCCAACAGATGCCTCAAAATTAGTATTTTTGAGGTCTGTATACCCTGATGATAGTTTACTTTGGAGGGTACACATTAGCATAACCTGGGTTTGGAAGTATCTGATGAAATTCAGAAGAAAAAAAACCCACACCTATTAAAGTGTACATGAACAAGTGGTATAGAAAACACAGATGTAAAAATGTTGAGGGAAAGAAGTCACATACAAGAGCATCAACCTTATGATTTCATTTATATACTGTACAAATACAAAAGAAGCTAATCTATGCAGCTGGGTATGGGATCGTGTAGTCAATGAGTGGAAAGGAACAAAAGAAGGCTTTCTGGCATGCTGTTATTTTTCTATTTCTTACTCTGTTGATTTCAAGGGTGTGTTCTGTTTGTGAAAAAATAAAAAAACTGCATTTATAATGCCTATATTTGTGTTTGGTATGTTATCCTTCAATAACAAGTTTTAGAAAGAATCATGCCCATGTTTCAGAACAGGGACAAGTTTTCACTTGGCCATGTTCATCTCTTCATCAAACTTTCATTTCTACTCAGATATAAAAAGTACAGTTATTTGCTGCATCTCTGAGAAGAAAGAATTTTGCCGAAGATCTCACAGACCTTGTGAATCACCCAATTAGGAGATGTTTTTGAAGGCCAAGAACTCAGTCACCTCTAAGGTAGATTTGGCAAGGTCATTTGTCATTTCCAAATCAGCATGGTATTGGCACCTGCTCGTCAGCAAACACTGCCACTGTTGGAAACTCACTTTTAGCAAAGGTTCTCTGCTTCTGATGGAGTGGATTATGATACAGAACAAAAGGTCAAGTAAAATGTCCTGACCATATTAATAATCAATACAGGTGGCTGATTCAATAATGTCATGATTGATATGACTTACTGGTTTTATAGTCTGAAGACAGAAGATGACAAACATTATTGTCTGGTTGTATGGAGCCTACAGGACTGCATCTCATATAAATGTCTTCAAATTTAACTTGGACTTACATGCTGGATATTCTGGATGCTTATTTTTTAGTGAGGTGTATTTCTCCCTTTGATCTGATTCATTTTGTTGTTGTTGTTGATGGTGGTAATGACTTTGTCTTTAAGGAATTAAGAATAATATCCTTATGGATTTTATCATCTTTCATATTAGCTTTCAATACAAAATGACATGCTTAAGAGCTGCAATGATTCATCCAGTTTTCTATGGAATAATTTGTGATTGAACTGGTGAATATGTTTTGCCCTTAGGGAATACTAAATACGGTTAATGTTGAACTTTCTCTCATTTCTCTTTCTCTCCTGTGTGCATATGTAAAATAAAACTGCACATAAAAACTGGGCAACAGAATTGCTGTTCATAAAAATAATCAAGGTAGGCATCTGGTTAAGACATGTGTTCAATTGTTTTGTTCAGCTTATTTAGAGTTCAATATTTTCAATGTTTGTGTAAGTAATTGTCTAGTCTTTATAAAGCAAATCCCAGTCTGGATTGTTTATCCCTCCAAAAACAACTCATTAGGATAACTTTTAATGGGGAATATCTTCTATTTCTTAATCTGTTTAGTGAGTTGTTCTCATGTTCATTCCTAATTAAGGTAAAAATTTAAGAGACTAGTCTCATATTTTGCCGGTTTCCTTAAATCTCATAAATCACTTATATAGTTGACTTGGTTTTTATTTTTTTATGAATAATTTAAATTTAACTGTTGAATAAATATACCATTGAGACAGAGTATTGATTGTAATTATTTTGTTAGTACATACCTCAACCACCATGGCTCATTTCCAGACCAGTAACTTCCAGCCAGTGAATGGTTTAAAATTCATCAAGTGCCTTAAATGTTTGGGAGGTATATCTTAGACACTAAAAGTCAGGGTCAGAGTTGTCCAGTAATATTACTTAGGAACTTAAATAAGCCCTTAGCTTTTGGAATCATCGTCTTTTCTCTTTATTTGAGATCTCTTTCTGTCTAGAATGACCATGAATGAGCATGTCCTGATATTTGGCCAGGGCCACCTCACCATGAATAGGTGGGCAATATTGAAGAAACAGGAATTTGATATTAGGAAAATCTAAATCATCCAAATTGTTCAGGTAGGATTCTGATCGAGGCCTTATGAACAGTGGGAAAAGTAGGAGAAAGCTTGGATAGGGAAATCAGAACTGTAACCAGTGGAGGAAGAATAAGTGAGGCAGACCAGAATCTTGGAATATAGCTAGAATTATTTCCAATATGGTCTTTTAAAGGCAGTTCTAGACCAGAGCTCTATATTTTTCAATTTTTCTTTTATTTTGTGTTTTTAAACATGAAATATTTCCATCACATAGAAAAGTCTAGAGAATAATTCAACAAATACCTATGTATCAACAAACAACTTTAGAAAAAAAAATAAAGCATATTTTTGAGATATTTTATTTTTTTTTTAAGTAAAGAAAAAGGTCACACTTGCTTGCACGCTCTCTCTCTCAAATAAATAAAATCTTTAAAAAAAAGGGGGGGGCACCTGGGTGGCTCAGTCAGTTAAGCATCTGCCTTCAGCTCAGGTCATGATCCCAGGATCCTAGTTATACAGGATTTAAAAAAAAAATAATCACATTTTTAATATTTTCCAAGGAAAAAATCCTCAAATATATTCTCTGCTATTCTTTTAAAAATAATTTACAGTTTAAATTTTCTGTATTTTATTTTATATGAAATTTGAGATAGAAATATATATATATGTATTTACATATTTTTTTTAAGAGAGAGAGAGAACAAGCAGAAGGAGCAGCAGAAAGAGAGGGAGGAGCAGGCTCCCCGCTGAGCAGGGAGATGGATGTCGGACCCAATCCCAGGACCCTGGGATCATGACCTGAGCCAAAGGCAGACACTTAAACTACTGAGTCATCCAGGCACCCAGAAATATATTTCCCTACTGATTTGTAGTACAACTTTTTCTAAGTACAGATTTCCAAGAGAGGTGTGGGTCTGCTTCTAGATAGTGTTCCAATGGGGTGTTTGCACATTTCTGTGAAGTTATTGTATGCTGAATTACTATAGCTTTACCATAAGCCTTAATATATGCCTGTGCACATTCCCTAAACAATTATTTTCTTTGTTATTGTCCTGTATATTTTTGTCTCTTATCTTTCCTATGAACTTTAGGATCAAATTGTCAAGTTCCATTAAATGGCTGCTGGTGTTTTGATTGACCTTGCATTGAACTTATAGATTAACTTGGGAAAACTTGCCATCTACATGACATTGAGCCTTTCAATTCACTCACAGACATGTATATCTCTTTATATGTTCAAGCTTCTTCTATGACTTTCAGTAAAGATTTATAATTTTCTCCATAAAGACTTATTTTTCCAGATTTGTTTCAAGAATACCTTACATTTTTATTGCTGTGGTGAATGTTATTTTAATATAATATTTTACTTGTTTATGTACATGTACAAAAATATTAATTTTGCATTCTTACCATGTTTTAATCAATTTCATCAAACGATTTTATTAACTGTAGGTTTTTAAAATTTTTTACTGTATATTTTCTTGTATTTTCTAGGTAAAAATAACTAAAACCACAGGTACACCAACAGTTTTATTCTTCCAATTTTTTATACTTCCTTGCTCCCTACTCCCACTCCTTATTTTGCTTTGTTGGCTAGGACTCCCTGAACAAGGTAAAAAAAGTAGAGATCATAATGAATATGTCGCTTCTTTTCTCGGCTGAAATGTCAATGCTTTTAAAGTTTTTCCAGTAAATACAATGTTTAATCTAGCTTATGTTGTCTAGAGTTCTGTGCATTTGCTTAGCAGTTTAGGAAAGTCACTTACTATTTCAAATTTTCTAGTAGTCTCTATCAGGAGTTAGTGTGAAATTTTGTCAAACCCTTTTCAGGATCTATTGAAATGATTATCATATTTTTCTTCTTTAATCTATTAACATGGTGTTTTCATGGATTAGTTTGGTTAGCTGAATTATCATTAACATGAACAACAAAAACAATAATAAACATCTGATAAATTTGATATGTTGTCATTTTACATAGTTTTTGAATCCCTATTTAGAAATTATCTATTTTTCTTATTTCTTTATTTTTTTATTCATCCTTTTCCCCTTCCATCTTTCCCTTATATTTCTCTTCTGTCTGTATTTTTTTCCTTTCTCCCCTTCTTCCTCCTCACCTCTTTGTGTTATTATTGCCAT
Organism: Leptonychotes weddellii; assembly: GCF_054177405.1. Taxonomy (NCBI): domain Eukaryota; kingdom Metazoa; phylum Chordata; class Mammalia; order Carnivora; family Phocidae; genus Leptonychotes; species Leptonychotes weddellii. The sequence goes on along the minus strand of NW_028036954.1, from coordinate 772 downwards.
ATATATTACATTGATATATATTATAAATCCAGCAATACCATGTTATAACAATTGCTTTGTACAATTGTGTCATGTAAAAAAAAAGTTAAGAAAAGAATTGAGAACAAATCTATAGTCTTTTATTATTTTTTTGCTTATATATTTAATATTTACAGTGCTCTTCATTTCTTCCTATAGATTTGATTTAGTGTCTAATGTCACTTGTCATTCTGAAGGATTTTTTTTTAGAATTTCTTATAAAGCAAGTCTGATCATAATATATTTTTTTAGTCTCTGTAAAGACAAGTTTTTATTTATTTATTTGCATTTTAAAATAGATATATAATTATCAGGATGCCTGGGTGGCTCAGTCAATTGAGCATCTTACTCTTGGTTTTGACTCAGGTCGTGATCTCAGGGTCGTGGGGTCAAGCCCCGCATTGGGCAGGAGTCTGCTTGAGATTCTGTCTCTTCTTCTCTCTCTGCCCCTCCACCACTCTCTCTCCCTTTCTCTCTCTCTCTCAAATAAATAAATAAAATATTTTTAAAAATTAAAAAATAAAATAGTTTATAATTCTTGGTAGATGGTTTTTGTTTTTCCGTGCTTTGAATTGCCATTCCATTGCTTCTGGCCACCACGGTTTCTGAAGGAAGTCAGCCTTTATTCTTTTTTTTTTTTTTTTTTATTCTTATGTTAATCCCCATACATTACATCATTAGTTCTAGATGAAGTGTTCCATGATTCATTGTTCGTGCACAACACCCAGTGCTCCATGCAGAACGTGCCCTCCTC
>NW_028036953.1:0-18905 GCF_054177405.1 Leptonychotes weddellii | reverse complement strand
AAAAAAAAAAAAGAAGTGAGAGTGGATATCCTTGTCTTGTTCCTGATCTTACGGGAAAATCTGTCTGTTTTTTCCCATTGAGTATGTTAGCTGTGGGTTTTTCATATTAGGCCTTTATTATATTGAGGTATGTTCCCTCTAAACCTACTCTTTTGAGGGTTTATATCATGAATGGACATTGTACTTTGCCAAATGTTTTTTCTGTGTCAATTGAAATGATCGTATAGTTTTTATTCTTTCTCCAATTGATATGATGTATCACACTGCTTGATTTGTGAATATTGAATCACTTTTTCATACCAGGAATAAATTCCCCTTGATTGTGGTGAATGATTTTCTTTGATGTATTGTTGGATTTGGTTTCATCTATTTTTATGAGAGATATTGGCCTGTAGTTCTCTCTCTTTGTGTGTGTGTGTTTGTGTGTGTGTAGTATCTTTGTCTGGTTTTAATATCAGGGTGATGCTGGTCTCATAGAATGAATTTGGAAGTTTTCCTTCCTCTTCTATTTTCTTGGAATAGTTTGAGGAATAACTCTTCTTTAAATGTTTGGTAGAAATCCCCTGTGAAGCCATCTGGTCCTGGACTTTTGTTTGTTGGGAATGTTTTTATTATTACTGATTCAATTTCATTGCTGCTAATTAGTCTATTCAAATTTTCTGTTTCTTCCTGATTCAGTTTTGGGAGGTAATATGTTTATAGGAATTTATCCATTTCTTCTAGGTTGTCCAATTTTTGGTATATAATTTTTTTCATAATATTCTCTTATATTCCTTTTAATTTCTGTAGTGTCATGTGTTATTTCTCATCTTTCATTTCTGATTTTGTTTACTCAAGTCTTCCCTCTCGTTCTTTTTTTTTTTTTTTTTTTGTGAGTCTGGCTAAAGGTTTATGAATTTCATAGATTTTTTTCAAAGAACCAGCTCCTGATTTCATTGATCTGTTCTACTGGTTTTTTAGCTTCTATTTCCTTTATTTCTGCTCAAATCTTTATCATTTCCTTCCTTTTAATGGTTTGGGGTTTCGTTTGTTCTTTTTTTTCTAGCTCCTTTATATGTAAAGTTAGGTTGTTAATTAGAGATTTTTCTTGCTTCCTTTTTTTAAAGATTTTATTTGTTCATTTGACAGAGAGAGACACAGTGAGAGAGGGAACACAAGCAGGGGGAGTGGAAACAGAGAGGCAGGCCTCCCGCCGAGCGGAGAGCCCAATGTGGGGCTTGATCCCAGGACCCCGGGACCATGACCTGAGCCGAAGGCAGATACTTAATGACTGAGCCACCCAGGTGCCCCATTTTTGTTGTTTCTTAAGGTAGGCCTGTATTGCTATAAACGGCCCCCTTGGGATGCTTTTTGCTGCATCTCAAAGATTTTGGACTACTGTGTTTTCATTTTCATTTTTATCCAGCCATTTTTTTATATTTCTTCTGTTTTCATGGTTGACCCATTCATTATTTAGTAGCATGTTATTTAACCTCCATGTTTTTGTGTTCTTTCCAGATTTTTTCTTGTGGTTTTCTAGTTTCACAGAGTTGTAGTCAGAAAAGATTAATGGTATGAATTCAATTTTTTTGAACTCATTGATAGTTGTTTTGTGGGCTAATTCGTGATCTACTCTGGAGAATTTTCCTTGTGCACTTGAAAAGAATGTGTATTCTGCTGTTTTAGGATGGAATTTTCTGAATATATTGTTAAGTCTACCTGGTCCAACACATCATTCAAAGCCACTGTTTCTTTGTTGATTTTCTGGAAGATCTATCCATTGATGTAAATGGAGTGTTAAAGTCTCCTAGTATTATCGTTTTACTACTGATTACTTCCTTTATGTTTGTCATTAGCTGCTTTATACATTTGGGTGCTTCCTTGTTGGGTGCATAAATATTTACAATTTTTATATCTTCTTGTTGGATTATCTCCTTTATGATTATATGGTGTCCTTCTTTGTCTCTTGTTATAGTCTTTGTTTTAAAGTCTATTTTGTCCAATATAAGTATTGCTATCCTGGCTTTCTTTTCACTTCCATTTGCATGATAAATATTTTTCTATCCCTTCATTTTCAATCTGCGTGTGTCTTAGGTCTGATATGAGTCTCTTGTAGGCAGTAATAAGATAGGTCTTGCTTTTTTATCCATTCTGTCATCCTATGTCTTTAGATTGGATCATTTAGTTCATTTACATTCAAAGTAATTAATGATAGGTAACTACTTATTGCCATTTTGTTACTCATTTTACAGTTGTTTTTGTAGTTTTCCTGCATTCCTTTCCTCTCACCCACTTCTCTCATGGTTAGCTGGCAATCTTCAGTGATATACTTGGACTTCTTTTTGTTTTTTTGCATATCTATAACTGGTTTTTGATTTTTTGGTTACCAGTTTGTGTGTAACATCTTATGCATATAGCAGTCTATATTAATTTAATGGTTGCTTAAGTTTGAGTCCATTCTTTACTCCTCTTTCCCCAATGTTTTAGGTACATGGTATCGTATTTTACATTCTTTTATTTTGTGAATCCTTTGACTGATTTTTATATATACTTAATTTTACTGCTTTTTTGTTTCCTACTTTTCTTATGGCTCCTTATGGTCCTTCCTTTTCACTCAAAAATTTACCTTTAACATTTCTTATAAGGCTGGTTTAGTGGTGATGAATTCCTTTAACTTTTGTTTGTTGAGAAACTCTATCTTTCCTTCTATTCTGAATGAGAGGCTTGCAGGATAGAATATTCTTGGATGCAAGTTTTTATTTTTTTCAGCATTTTGAATATCTCATGCCACTCAGAAGACCTGGAAAATTTCTGCTAAAAAAAAAAAAAATCAGCTGAAAGCCTTATGGGGTTTCCCTTGCATAATTATTTTCTTTACTCATGCTGCCTTTAAAATTCTCTTTTTATTTACTACTTTTTTTTGCCATTTTAATTATTGTGTGTCTTAGTGTGGACTTCCTTGGGTTTATTTTGTTGGGAGCTCTCTGTGCCTCCTGGATCTGGGTATCTATTTCCTTTCCCAGACTAAGGAAGCTTTTCAGCTATTATTTCCTCAAATAAATTTTCTACCCCCTTTTCTCTCTCCTCTCCTGAGATTCTATAATGTGAATGTTATTACGCTTGATGGTGTTGCTGAGTTCTCTTAATTTATTCTCAATTTTTTTTATTATTCTTTTTTATCTCTTGTTCAGCTTGATTACTTTCCACTACTCTGTCCTCCAGGTTGCTGATCTGTTCTGCTTTCTCTAATCTACTATTTATTTTCTCCAGTGTATTTTTAGTTTCAGCTATAGAGTTCTTCATCTCTGATTGGTTCTTTTTTATGTTTTTTATCTCTTTGCTTAAGTTCTTACTGAGGTCCCCCACTCTTCTCAAGTTCAGTGAGTATTTTATATTATTACTTTAAATTCTTTATCAGGTATATTACTTATTTCCATTTCACTTATGTCTTTTGCCCTGGTTTTGTCCTGTTCTTTTATTTGGGACATATTCCTCTGTCTCCTCTTTTTGCCTCTGTCTGTTTCTATGTGTTAGGAACATCAACTATATCTTTATTTGAAGTGTTCCAAAATTCTCTGTCTCTCCAGCACATGGTCTGAGATCAGTAAATAAATCTTCCCATATATCCCAGGTGTTTTTCAAACTGCTATTTCTATGCTATATCTCAGCAGAGCTGTTTATTGTGTTTTTTAATGGCAGGCTTTCCACCCTCCAGGCTCTCCTAGAACTGAGCCTGCTGATTTTTAAAGTTCCAGGTATTAAGCCTCCTTTGCTGCTAGTCCCCTCTAGTTACGGACATTTGTCTTCCCCATGTGGGTCCCTTGTGCCTGGTATATCTGGTGTGGGGATCTGGTCCTCTCACCCTCTCCACAAGTGCTGCATTCCCCCTTCCTGAACACAGTCTCCTGCAGGTCCATTTGGCTCCTGATTGCATCTCTGTCCTTCCCACCCTCTTCAATGAAACCTCTTTTCTACATTTAATTGTGAAGAGTCTGTTCTATTTGTCTGGGTCATTTTTTGGGCTATTTACATCAATGTGGATGTTATTTAGTTGTATCTGGGGAAGAGGTGATATTAGTATCCTCTTCCTCTGCAGTCTTCCCCCCAATCTTTCCTTACTATAACCTTTCTCTATTATCCCAGGCTAGGTCTACCAAAGATTCCTTTTCATAAGTAAGCTGAAATTCAAATTCTTTTAAAATGTGGTTCTAATTTTAAAATTTCAACTTCTTTTACTCTCACACAACTTATATTTATTTTCAAAACTACTTGTCATTTCCCTTAATGAGTTCTTCACAAATTCATACCTACTCCATAGGTTGTCATTAGAAAAGTCAAGAGTGTCCAGTCACTAGTAATGAAATTCTCTTCAGTAGGACTTGAAGTCTTCATGAGCAGGACTCAGGGGGGAAGCTCCAAAACTCTGTAATTCCTGAACACTCACAACTTTGTCACCACTATTTTCTTATGGGGACATCAGGAATGATTACATTATGCCCTTTATTTCTTTTCATGTCATTACTATGGAAACCTTAGTCTCCCACATCATCTCTCATCCCTTAGAACTTTGGTTCTTTTATATTCTGTGCATTACCTTCTCTGCCCTCAACTCCCACTTCTGCATCTCCTGAAACTTTTTCAGTGGGTTTCTGAAACTCAGTGCCAGTTATCAACATACACCTCTATATCCTCACCATCTTCAGTGAAGTCTTTCCATTTTTTGATATAACCACAACACAATTTCTCCCGTGACTCTTGTTCATATGTGGCTTTATCAGATGGTGGTAGGTTTTTCCTACCCATTTTCTACCACACATTCTGGATGCAGATTAGTTTTTTCTTTGCTCCTTATTGTTGCTTCCAGACATTTTTTTCTCCTTTCTCCCTAAATCTTTGAGTCTTTTGTCAGTACTCTATTACCACCTCTCCTTTTTGCAGACAACTACTACTCTCTGCAGTATTCTTCTTTCTTTGATGTTAGGACTGGATTCACTGTTGTCCTCTCCAACAACATTGCTATCAAAACTTTTGGAGATTTCACTATCCATGAAGATATTTCCAATATTCAGATCTCTCAGCAATTTGGTGTCCTCCACTGCCCCACAGCCACACACTCTCATGATTATATCCTAGTGCTTACAACCAATAACTTCCACCCCTCCATTGTCTCAACATCACATTTCCCACTTTCTGTCTTTCTGACTCATTCCTTCTAGTACTCTAGCTCCAGGAATCCTGCAATAATAAAGCCATGCCTGATTTTATGGCTTCTCAATGTTTGTTAGCCTCTTAAGTTCTCACTTTCCTCCTTACTCAGATTAAATTTCCTGGTCAATTATTATAATCATTTTTCTCCCTTTTATATGTACTCAACCTCCTTGCCCTCCATGCAAATGAATATGTCTGAAGAAAAACACACAATCATGATGACTGGACACTTTATAATCATGATCATTAACCTCAAGTGGTTTCTTAATGCTGCCTAGTAATCATATTTCATTTCACTATTCCTATTCACACATCCACTCAACCAGAGCACGGTTTCATAGTTTCTTTTTTTCTCAAACTTCCAAAATCTCCTCTCTCATCCCCGTTCTCGGCTAATGATGTGCTTGCTATTTCAGAGCCAGCCACATAATTTGCAAGATGTGGTGCAAAATGAAAATGCAGAACCTTTTATTTAAAAAGCAGGAGAAAAGTGACATTAAAAGCTTTTTCCTCTCCTGGTCTCTCTTTCACAATGTCATGGTGCTTTTTACCTATCATTTAATCTTGTCTTAAGTAAAGAAAAAATTAAAAGTTTAAGTTATTAGCATGAACTTTACCATTCATCTTCATATTCTATAATGCCAGTTTAAAATGCAAATATAAGAACATTATCTTGTATGCAGAATTGCCAAAATTACAAAATTCCAATTCTGTGCCTTATATATTCATGTATATTTTGTTCTCACCAGAATAGAAGAAATGTTGAACAAAACTAACTGAACAGTTTCATTTTCACTTCTTTATGCATGCACATTCTATCTAAATACTCTACCTTAACTTACTGCTGAGTAAGGAAGGACTGAAGGGAAAAGAAACTGTAGGTTGCACTGTCTTTCCCTTTGATATTATTTTCAGTGTAAACAGTCAGCAAATACAGGGAAGTGACATGAATAAGAAAAGATATAACAAGTTTCTTTGGTCATTTGTGTTTCTTGGAACACTACTGCCTTTTTTCTGAGTCTGAAACAAATGCTTATACAAACTGAAAGTGTGGCTTCTTGGGGCTGTCAGATCCCCAGGCTTACTTGGGTCAGAGATTAGCTTACCTTGTACCTGCTTTGAGTCTTGCTGAACTCCCATGTATTGTAGGTCCACTAAAGTTCCGTGTTCACAGAGCATCATTGCTACATGTGAATGTGGTGGCAAGGAAGAGTACATAAATATATTGTGTGTATCTCCTCTGATCACACTCATACTTTTTTGTCCCATTGGATTTTATAAAAGTTTAAAGATAATATATTTAAGAATTTCATAACATCAACAACAGAGATTTAAAATGCATGGGGCCCTTCTGAGCACAGGGCCTTATGCAGTTGCATGGATTGTACACCTATAAAGCTGGCCCTGTCCTATTTCGTAAGAAATAAAAATCATCAGAAGACAATTTTTTATAATCTCCTGCTACCACACTGTCAAGCTAATTTACCTCTATGCCCCTATCCTCAACTTCCCACCTATTTTGGTGAGCAGTCTATGCTTTAAATTTTACCCCTCCACATCTATGCCCTACACTCCCATTCCAACTATTCAAAATATTCCATTCTCCTTTTTTCCATCTTCCATTCTCTAAATGTATATACTAAATCATTCTTATCAGTGAACATATTGTTATTTCTTCCATAATAAAAAAATAAAATCTTCTCTTGACCCTGTCACATAATCATACTACCATGCCACTTAACTCCCCATCTTTAAAGCAAAACTTCCTCTAAAGAATTATTTATTCTTGCTGCATCCAATATCTCTCTTCCCATTCTCCTTTAAATTCATCACTATCCCAAACACCTGTGATTATGAGTGGCATTGTTTTGTTAATTTCAATTGTCAGTTTATGGTTAAATCCTCCTCTTATTTTATGTATTGCAGCATTTAACAAAATAGATCTCTCTCTCTCATCTTTGAGACCCTCTCTTTAGTTAGCTTCTGTGGTGGTTAATGTTATGTGTCAATTTAGCTAGGTCATAGTACCTAGATATTTTTACCAAACACCAGTTTGGTTGTCTCTGGTGAAGAGTAACACTTGGTAGACTTGGAGTAAAGCAGATTAGTCTTCATAATGTGGGTGGGCCTGATCCAATTAGCTAAAGGTTTTAGAGAAAATAACTGAAGTCCCCTAAAGAAGAGGGAATTCTTTTTCCAGGCTGCCTTTGGACTCAAGATGCTATTCCCTGTATCCCCAGCCGGCTGGCCCACCCTGCAGATTTTAGAATTGCCAGCCTGCACAATTGTGTGAGTACATGTATTTAAATATGGAATCAATCTCATATTGCTTCTATTCCTCTGGAAACTCTAATACAGCTTCTAGGACTCCAAAGTCACACATCTACTTCTGCTTTTATCTCTCAAGCTACTCCAACTGAGTCTTTTTTGCTATTTCTTTCCCATTTTTCCCAATCTCTAAACTTTGGAATATTGAAGGCCTTATCTTAGGCATTATTCCATTTGCTATTTACATTCATTCTCATGGTGATCTCATCCCAACATATGGCATTAAATCCCATCAAAGTACTAGTCCATCAAATTTTTTCTCCAGGACAAAAGTCTCCTCTGAATTTCAGACTCATATTCAACTATTTGTATTACATCCTCACTTGGATGTCAAATGGGTGTCTCAAATTTAATGTGTATAAGAATGAGCTCCTGACATGTGACCTCCCCAGCTCAGTAAATAAAAAGAGCTCTATTTTTCTGGTTGCTCAGACCAAAACTTTAAGTTACCTTTGACTCCTTTCTTTCTGTAATACTTCACATTAAAAATACAACCAAATATCCACCATTTCTTAACATTTTTCACTTCAAATTTCCTGGACCACACCACCATCCTCTTCTCTCCTGGATTATTGTAAGACTCTGCTAATTGGTGTTCTTGTTCCTGTCATTAACTTCTACCCACCAACCCTCTTCCCCTTTACCCCTCCTGCTGTCTAATTTCAAAACAACAGCAGGAGTCATCCTGTTTGTCTTGTCAGATCATACCATTTTTCTGTTCTACACCCTCCTATCTTACCCAGAATAAACTTCAAAGTCTTTAAAAGGCCTTATGTTTTATGAGACTCTGTTACCTTTATGATTTTATTCCCCTTAGTCTGCTTCTCTCTTTTTCTTTAAACACATGAATCATACATACTTTCTCTTCAAGACTTTTGTACCTACTCTTCTCTCTAACTAAAATGCTCTCTCCTAAGATATTTGCCTGACTCACTTATCTCCTTCAAGTCTTCATTCAAATGTTACCTCTTAGTGAGTACTTCCTTAGCACCTCATCCAAAATTACAACTTGTCTTAAACATAGACACTATACTTATCCTTCTATGACTTATCTTTCTCCTTGGCACTTATTACTAGCTAACATACAATATATCTTACTTATTAATCTCTTTTATTGTCTTTTCTTGTAGAATGTGAATTCTATCAGAGCAGAAGTTTCTAAGTGTTTTGTTCACTGCCATATCCTTGGGGCCTAGAGCTGGGCTAGTCACATAAATTCATTTAATAAATATTTCCTGCTTAAATAATATAAATAAATGTTCTTTCTTTAATGATTTACCTTCTCTTTGCATTCTTATCTGTTGAAACATAAAGATTCAGACTGTGACTGACATGTCATTTTGGGCCAGTCACCTTACCTGACAAGGGAAGTTAGACTCTCCACCTTTCAATTTCCACAAGGAAATATGCATTTTTTTCCCCTTCAGTACTGAAGAACTAGTCTCACTGTATTTTTTTTACATTTATATCTCCTTTGAAATATACTAGAAAATAAGGTCTATTCATCTTTGTATTACAAATACTTAAAACATTGTCTGATATGTAGTGGAGGCCATAACACATGTATGTGGTCAAGAAGGACCATAAAGATGTAAAGACTATCTAAAAATGGAAAGGATGTTATTTATGCCTCACCTTATTCAGAATGAATGAAATCAACAGGAGTTATATAAAATTGTTGAGAAATTTGGAAACTAAGGAAAGTATTGTAAATTCCTTATAGTGAAGTGACCATACAATTTTTTCATCCTAAATAAGAAGTTTTTATAGTGAATGGGAGCACAATTTGCAACTAAACTGGGACAGCAGGCATAAACTGGGACTTTTCCTGGCAAACCTAGACTTATGTATGGTGATTCTACTGAAGGGAAGCAGACTATGCTCCCCCACCCTCAATATGTTTCTTTGTCATTAGGATTCTTTTGAGCTGATTATTTTTGCAGACACAGGAGAAGCTCTGAAAAAAAAAAAAAAAAGTAGTTACACATTTGTAAGGGAAATTTACATTTATAAAGGAAATCTTCATTTGTGAGGGTGTCTGATTCTCTGTACCAGGAAGACTAAAATGATTAAATCACCAGAAATTCCTATCAGTGGAGAAGACACAATTTAAATCTGAATAACAAACCTGACCCTTGTTTACCAAGCTTTTCCTGATAACCTCCCATAATTGACCTCCCTGTCCCCACACTAATATCTTTCTTTTATCTTTAGCTGAAGATGGTTTAAGTTGGAGGCTTGGGGAGTTAGTTTCCTTGGGTATCTCCATGTGTACAGGAAGTATACATATTAATAAACTTCTGTTTGTTTTTCTCTTGTTAATCTGTTTTATTACAGGATGTCAGCCAAGAACTTGAAAGGGTAAAGGAAACTTATTTTTTTCCTTCCCTATACTATTTCCAGTGGAGTTAGAGGTATGGGGGATATTTGAAGGTAAACACTTTGAAATTAAGGGAAAAAGGTTAACTTTATTTTAAATTAATTTTAAAATGTCTTACAAAATGTGATAATGTTAACATGAGCATATATTTAAAAAGTTTTGCCCAATTCTGGATCAAGTTTCCATACCATTAAAAGGATAGTAGGAGAATAAAATATAAAAATAACGGAAGACACTATCCGTACATGAGAGCTTTTAATACATTTCTGGAGAATAGAAACAAATAAAAAAATGTTAATAGGAGGGAAAAACACAGTGAAAAAAAGCTTCATTTCAAAGTTAGTGTTACAGCTGGAAAAGGGATGTAGCCCCAACTCAGTGTTGTCAGGTGATATGCAGAGTCGGTTTAAAAAGTGGGAATGGAAAGAGGGATTAACTGAATCTATAAATTAAATTGTCATTCTCTCTTTTACACCAGAATGTAAAACAGAAAGCAGCCTGATGTTACCTTCATGAAAACAAACAAACAAAAAACATTCAAACAAAGGATGTGCTTTCTTTAAAGAATTTGTTATACTCAGATGGGGAAGGTTAAGGGTTTTGGTGTCTGTGTTGATGCCCAGAGTAATTCTCTCTCTTATTTAAGCATTTATAAGATTTTGTACTTTGATGGCCAGCTACTTGATCACTCATTCCAAAGCAAAGTCTGTCTCTCAAAATGGCCCATTCATATTCATAAAGCTCACAATACAACCACCAGACAATTTGCATAATATCACTTAAGACCCACATCAGATATATAATAGAACAAAGCTATGAATTTGTATAAATGATCAACCAAAAGTACCAGACATTTGAAGAACACGAGGAGCATGAATTGGGAAGTCCAAGTAAACCAACAAAGAAATTGACCCTAGATGAAATTATAACTCAGACAACAGAAGAAAATGTTTTAAAAGATCAAATTTGTTTAGTGGGATAGCACATTTTAAACTATACTTTCATGTGCACAGAAATTGTGACTTCTTATTTTCTATAACTGAGATAATATTCTTCAAATATTTCCCACTCATTGAGAAGGGAAAAGCTTTGTTGAGTAATCAAAACTTAGATTTTATCTTTTTTTTTTTTTAAAGATTCTATTTATTCATCAGAGACAGAGAGAGAGGCAGAGGGAGAAGCAGGCTCCCCACTGAGCAGGGAGCCTGATGCGGAACTCGATCCCAGGACCCTGGGATCATGACCTGAGCCGAAGGCAGACGCTTAACCATCTGAGCCACCCAGGCGCCCTATCATTTTTTTTAATTTAAAAAATTTTTATCATATTAATAGCCTCTTTTTCGTTTAAAACCATCACCTTCAAGTTCATGCTAGGTCCGTTCCAATTTCACCCCTTCTTGTTTCTAGTGTCCAAGATGGTAAATGAGGATTTTACAGGGCATCAGGAGGTTTGCATTTACTAACTCCTGGTGTCTTTTGCTCATTCTGGGTCTTTCTTGCACTGAAGTGATGGTGGCCCTAATCTGCTTAGTCCTGTGTCATTCACCCATTGCCCTCTGAAGTGGTAGCTGGTAAATTTGTGGTCTGTTCTCTTTTGGCTCAGTCAAGTCCTTGAGGTCCCCTCTGCTGTTTTGGTTCTTGCAGTCATTGTGGATATTTCTGATACCAGTTATTGAATCTGTTCCCTTTTGACTTTTTGTTTTGAAATAATTTCACATTTACAGAAAGGTTGCAAAAAAATATACAAAAATTTGCATACACTTAAACTCACATTCCCCAAATGTCCATATTTTCTAATATTTATCATTTCTTCTTGTGTATATGGGGGGAGGAATATAATTACTTTTCTGTACTATTTTACAGTAAGTTACATTATTCACATTTACTCAAATTATTTCCATGTGCATTTCCCCAAATCAAAGGGGATTCTTGGGTGCCTGGGTGGCTCAGTTGGTTAAGCATCTACCTTCAGCTCAGGTCATGATCTCAGGGCCCTGGGATCCAGCCCCATGTGAGGCTCCCTGCTCAGCAGGGAGCTTGCTTCTCCCTCTCCCTCTGCTGCTCCCCCCTGCTCATGCTTTCTCTCTCTCTCTCAAATAAATAAATAAAATTTTTAAAAAGGGGGGTTAAAATTATCAAAATAAGTAAAGATTGATATACTACCATTACTTAATGTCGTAACTTCATTAAAATTTCATCGGATATCCTATCAATGTCCTTTATAACAACAACAAAAGAATTCTGGTTCAGGATCATGGATCATACTTACTTGCCATGTCTTTTAATCTCCTTTAATATGAAACAACTCTTTGGTACTTCTTTTCTGACACTGATATTTGAAAAGTACAGAGTATTTATTTCATGCAATCTGTTTGGGTTTGCCTGATATTTCCACAAGATTATATTCAAGTTATATATTTTTGACAGGGACACCATAAATGACTACTTTTTGATTTCTAGCCTAAGCTGCTTGCCCTACAGCAAGTAGCTACAAAGTCACTTTGTTCCTAGACAGGAATTATTTGGCTTTCTAGCTAGCATCATCAGCAACTTTCTCTGTTAAGAATTCAGGAAAATTTCCATGTTATCCATAAATACCATGAGTCTCCATGGAATGCAATTCAAGTTCTTCCACTGTGTAAACAGGGAAAACATCTGATTTTATCCTGAAAAAAGCCTTCTTCATATTTGGAACATGGAGAGAAAATCCTTCTGGTCTTAACTTTCTCTTCAACCTAATACTCTGCGTCAGGTAGAAACAAGAGGAAGTTGCATCCACAAAACCAAAATACTAAAATGAAACTCAATAATTAAAAACAAAAGAACATGAAAGAATTCTTAGAAATTGAAAATATGGCTGCCAAATTTTTAAAAAAAGAATAAAAGAGAAGGTGAAAGATGAAGTCCAAGAAACATTCCAGGAGATGGAACAAGATGGAACATACGAAGAAAAATACAAAAGACAATATAAAAGACAATCCCAATTAATTAGTGAAGAACCAAAAGAGAGAACAGAAAATTCTATTAATATCCAGAGTATCAGGGCTCCTGGTGTCTCAGTCAATTGAGCATCAGACTTGATTTCGGCTCAGGTAATGATCTCAGGGTCCTGGGATAGAGCCCTTGTCAGGCTCTACACTCAGTGGGGAGTCTGCTTTAGGATTCTCACCCTCTCCCTCTGCTCCTCCCCCCCTCAAATAAATAAATAAATCTTAATATCCAGAGTATCAATGAAGTGTGAGGGCAACATAAAGAAATTTTAGGCGTGATATAAATCTGTTAATTTCTCTTACAATTTATCTAAAAATGTTAGTTGAATATAATTTTTTAACAAGTCACACCCCTGATAAATTGTCAGGCTCGTATCAGAGACCCTAGAAGAGTAAAAAGGGGCTGAGAGTGACTATAGCTTCTCATGCCTGACCAATTTTAAATCAGTGGTATTAGTTGCATGGTATCATAGGAAAGTTTCAGAGTTGTAAAAATCCAGTGCCTCCATCTTGGTATGGACACTAGGGAAACATTATATTACTTACCTGTATCTGTCAACAGATGGACTTTCTGTCCATCACTCCATATAAAGGCACATGTGTCTTTCAAGAAAACACCAAAAGCAAACAGAAGTTTTTGGCTAAAGTGCATTTTTAAAAGCTGTATAAAAAAGTCATATTTCAAAAAAAGTCATATTTCAAATAATGCAAGATTAGGTATCACATGATTTTGAGAAATTGGTAGAATGAAAGAGAAGATTCTGATTGCGCTTGATGCTGTAAACCATCATCATCATTGCATAGAACAGTAGTTCTAAAAATGGTCCATAATGAGGGATACATACTGGCAGCAAAATATCTTGCTCTACATTGGAAAATATTTGCATGGGTATAACTGTTATGGATAATTCTCCATGGGTCAAATATTTCTGCATATCTTCAAAAGCATTAGTAAATAATCTAAAATGTCTTTTCAAGTATATTTGTAAAACAGGTAGCCTTGATAAAAGTTTCTCTCCCTGGAGCAGGTTTTCTTATATTCCAGGGTGATAAAAATAATATCTACCTCTGGGGGGAAGATGGACAGGTGAGAACTGGGGGCTCAGAAAACCAGTAAAATGATGTTTTTCTGGCCATTGCTATTGCAATAAATAAACAATATTTTGTCTCTGAGATAGGAGCTTCATATCTTCTGCCAGTATCTATGAAAATGTATCAGGGTAATTGGTTAGCTTGCAAGCAGGGTAAAATCTCAGACCTTTTGCAGTTCCTGTTAATAACAATGTAATTGTTTTTTATTGGATTTTAACTTTTGGAAAACTAATATTTAAAAAAGTAGTACCAAAAATATAAGATAATTAGGAGTATAATTGCAAAATATGTGTGAGACTTATACACTGAAAACTGCAAAACATTGTTGAGTGAAATTAAAGAAGACCTAAACAAATGGAGAAAGAACTCCATGTTCATGGATTAGAAGACTCAATAGTTTTAAGAAGCCAATTTCTCCAAAAATGACCCACAGATTCAATTAATTCTCAATCTAAATCCAACAGGCTCTTTTTGTACAAATTGATAAGCTGATTATAAAAATTACATGGAATTGTAAAGGATCAAAGATAACCAAAAAATTGTGTAAAAGAAGAACACACTTGGAAGGCTATACTTCTTGATAAAAGTATTATTTTAAAGCTACAATAATCAAGGTGTTGTGGTATAGTATAAATATAAATACATACCAATGGAAAGGAATAAAAAATTCAAAAATAGAACATTAGAAAGTGAATCAATTTTCAACAAATACTTAAAAGTAGAAATGACTTTTTTTTTTTTCCAAAAGGATGTTGAAACAACTAGTAATCAAATATGGGAGAAAATAAACATTGATCTTTACTTGACACTTGACACCATATACAAACTTTATCTTAAAATAGCTCATAGAGCTAAACATAAAAAAAACTTAAGTTATAAAAATTTTAGAAGGAAACATAGAAGAAAATTTATGAACTTGCAGTAGTCAATTCCTGGATAAAACACAAACAAGCACTTGCTGTGAAAGGAAAATTTGTTAATTTGGATTTCATAAAAGACTTTTTTTGTTCTTCCAAATACATCATTAAGGAAATGAAAGGCAAGCCAGACTGGGAGAAAATACTCTCTCTCTCTCATACTCGCTCTCTTTCAATCATGACTAATCATTTAAAGGACATTTATCCAGTAAACAAAACAAAACAAAACCAAAAACATAACAAAACAAAACAAAAAACCCTTATAATTAAATAACAAGGAGGAACCAAATTTTAAATAGGTAAAGGAGTTATACAAATGTCCCCATAGCCCATGAAAAGATGCTCAAATATACTAGTTATCAAAGAAATGCAAATTAAGACAACAATAATATACCCCTGCCCATTGATTAGAATTACTAAAATCAAAGTCTAATTATATCAAGTGTTTGCAAGGATTTGAAATAGCAGGAGTTCTCATGTACTGTTAGTTTGGAAAACAGTTTGCCAATTTCTCATAAAGTTATGCTCATTATACCACCTGTTTATGTTGAATGGTATCCCCCCCCCATTCATATGTTAGTCTTAATCCCTAGTACCTGGATATAACTTTAGTTGGTAATACAGTTATTGCAAATGTAATTAGTTATGTGAGGATGGGATCACACTGGGCTGGGGTGGTAGGGTTAGTCCAATATGACTGGTATCCTTATAAAAAGGGGAACTTTGGACACAGACACACACACGTAGGGAGAATGCAATGTGAAGATAAAGGTAGATAGATACCAGGGTGATGCTTCTACAACCAAAGATTGCCAGCAATCTACTGGAAGCTAGGAGAGAAACGTAGAACAGATTCCCACTCATAGCCTTCAGAAGGAACCAACTCTGCTGACGCCTTGATCTAAGGCTTCTAGACTCCAAAACTGTGAGACAATACATTTTGTTGTTTAGGCCACCCAGTTTGCGGTACTTTGTTACAACAGCCCTAGCAAACTAATAAACTATCCATCCATTCCACTCTTATTTAAAGAAAAATGAAAATATATGTCCAAAGGAGAATTCTACTAGGATGGTCACCTCAGGTTTATTTATAATAGCTGCAAACTAGAAACAATTTAAATGCCCATCAGCAGTTTAATGGATAAATCCATGAATATTTGCTATGCTTATATAATTAAAAGAGCAAACTGCTGATGCAATATGAATGAATACATTGAAAAAACAAAAGTATGTTGGGTGAAAGAAGCAAGGAACAAAGAATAGTTTCTACTGTAATAATTCCATTTATACAAAATGCTAGAAAATGCAAAACTAATTTATATAGTCAGAAATCCAATCAGTATTTGGGAGGACATTTTGAGCGATTGACTGGAACAGGGTACCAAGGGACCTTTTTGCAGTGATGGAACTATACTTTGATTTTGTTGGTGCTTATATTTGTCAAAACCCAATGAACTCTGCACTTAAAATGGGAACTTTTATTGGTGGAAATTATATCTCCAAAATTTGATTTTTCAAAACACATTAAAAGTTACTCAAGATAGAATATATATAGAGAGAGAAATAATAGCAATTGCTTACTTTGTTTTAATTATTAATGTTATATTGTTCATTTTCTTAGAATAATAAAACCTATAGGTATACAAGGTCAATATTTTTCTAATGGACATACTCAGGATCTCTGGCATTGTCTCAAAGCTGTCACAGAGAAAGTTGTTGGATACTTTGTTACTAGCTAGAAAACTGGGGGAAAAAATGGGAATAAACTCAAGTATATTTTTTAAATACATGCTTCCTCTGGGGATTTGGATATTGATAGGAAGGGATTGCTTTTCACTTAGAATTTGTTAACAATAAACAGTGTGTGCGATTTTTATGCAACACTTGGCCTACATAAATTTATACCTGAAATGGTAGATCTAGGTGTGGATTTATTTTCAAATATTCATCCACTTGACTATACTTATTTATCTTTAGGAAAGTTGGTTGTGACAAATTATCTCAGAGGGACCTTCTGAGCAACACAGGCAGCTAACAGTGTTGAAAACCAAAAACTTCATTGGGCCTATCTTACTATTAGGACTTCAAGTTACTGGTCTCAGACTTGGCTGCACAAGCAATTACCTCAAAAATACTTATGCCTGAATATCATTTCTATTTGATCCTTTTTAATTATCCAGAAAATGGAATTTAAAAAATAGTCCCAGTTGATTAACATGTGAAGTCAGTGTTAATAAATGCCCCTGGCGCATTTTCTAGTTTTGCTCTGTGACTGATAACCTGTACCGCGTTGGTCGCCGCTCAGTGTTTCTTGACTCTGGATGACTCTTTAGTCCTCATCTATGAATAATCTGGTTTCTGTGCATTAAAGGCCTTTTCATGAGTCATTGTGTTGTTGTCGCTGTTTGCTATTCAAATTACTCTCTTTCCAGTGCTTTATCTGAAGCTTTGCCTTCGTAGTCCTGGAGTTGTGGAAAAGGTTGCTTTAGAGATCGAAAATTGTCAGTTACGTGTTAAAAAAAGGTATTTCAGTACTATAATTTCCTAACTACATTCTTGTTCAGTATAAATTCCTCGGGTTGAACTTATCATAAAGGATTTAAAAATACCATGGCCCAGGCATTCCATAGTAATTTTCCCCTGATATAAATAACAGCATTACACTCAAGATTAATTAATAGAAAGAATCTGTAGTTTAAAGAGTTTTAGTTGAATATTATCCATTTCTAACTGATTAGTGTTGTTATTGTTGTTATGGGCTGAATTGTGTTCCTGCAAAATTTATGTATTAAAGTTCTAATCCCCAGTACCTCAGAATGTAACTGTATCTGGAGATACAGACTTTAAAGAGGTAAGACAAGGTCATTAGGGTAGACCCTGACCCAGTATGCCTGGTCTTCTTATGAAAAGGGACTAGGACACAAACACATAGAAGGAAGACCATGTGAAGGCACAGGGTGAAGTTAGTCATCTATAAGTCAGGGGGAAGAAACTAACCCTGATGACACCTTGATCTCAGACTTCTAAGCATAAGAAACGAGAAAATAAATTTTTGTTTAAGATACCCTTCTATGCTACTTTGTTATAGCAGCCCTAACAAACTAATACAGTGGTTTTCAGTAGTGGCTACTCAACAGAATCACCTGTAGCTACAATAAAAATAAAATAATGCCCATACCAATTAAGTCACAATGGGAGGGGAGGGTGAGTGGGCACTGATTTTTCTTCAAAAGGTCTCCATGTGATTTTTAGATCACTGGGGACAGGCTTGTGTTTAACTGACTTCCTTCTATAGCATCTGCTGCAAAATTGCCTAGGGAAAATAACTTGAAAACTAATAAATACATCATAAGTTCTTTGCAAGGTATTCAGGTTCTATTTGTTATTTTGGTAAGTATGTTCCTTAAATTATTTAGTATCTATCCCTCATGTAATAGAAGACAAAAGTGAATGGGTTTAAATTTTTATCCACTATTGAAATAAATTCCTTCTTGTGTGGTTTATGCAGAGAGACATTATTTATTCTATTGTAATATTTCCCTTAAGAGACAGATCTTGATAGGTTCCTGTTTTCCCAATGGGATATCATAGCTCCACAGAAAATATAAATGCCAAGATTTTAAACAATTTAATGGGTATTTTGAGAATCAGTGCCAATTATTAATTTAAAGTTTCTAAAATTTTTTGGTTTGATTTCGTCAGAGAGAAAGTGCTATATCAAATGTAAAGAGAGAGAGAAAAGTCCTAAAACAGTAAAGAATACAAAGAAAGCTGTAGCTACAGAAACTAACCACAAAAAGAAGGCCACTTAAAATCTAGTTCTTTTCAGACTCTTTCCAAACAAGTTCTGCTGCTTGCTAGACTAAAAATAGATAAGATTTTCGGCACATATTAATAATTATCTGCATGGTGGAGATGCTCCAGGAACTGACCACTATAACTTGGAGTAAAAATCACCTGAGACTGCTTGCTCTGTTAATCAGTTCTGCCACAAACAGGGTATAGACTTTA
>NW_028036952.1:0-513 GCF_054177405.1 Leptonychotes weddellii | reverse complement strand
GCTCCCCGCTTCGTACCTCGAAACCAACCGCCTGTGATATTCTGTTTGTAGAGATCCAGATCTTCTTACATCTCAGGCTGGTTTCGTGGGTGCTCAGAGTGGTCTGGTAGATATCCAGCTCAATTCCGGGGACCAGTTGAAATAGGGTCCCCTACTCCTCTGCCATCTTCCCCCCCTCCCGAGATTCTGGGTCTTTTAAAATCCCCAGGAGAATGTTTGTTTGTTTGTTTGTTTGTTTTTTTAGCAGACCGTCAACTCAGGTTCAGATCACAAATTCTGTCTTGCCTCTGGTGTGCTGGGTTCTAATATCAGTGCAGTTTTCAAAGTCTTTGCTCTGCTGCTGTGGCTCTGTTTCTTGTAT
Organism: Leptonychotes weddellii; assembly: GCF_054177405.1. Taxonomy (NCBI): domain Eukaryota; kingdom Metazoa; phylum Chordata; class Mammalia; order Carnivora; family Phocidae; genus Leptonychotes; species Leptonychotes weddellii. Next base: position 152 of record NW_028036952.1, on the reverse strand, counting down.
GCTCCACTCAAGATTAGGTCTGGGATGTGAGTAGTGATTTATGTTAGAGTTCAGTTTTCAAAGCCTTTGCTATATTTGTTTTGGATCTGTCTCGTACATGTATATTATCCTTTTTTTCCCATGGGACTTTTGCCAATTCAAGCACATAATTA
>NW_028036951.1:0-513 GCF_054177405.1 Leptonychotes weddellii | reverse complement strand
GGGATATTGTAGGAAATACATGTGGGCTAGAATAACTCGGATCAGATCATGAGTCAAGGAAAACAGCCAGGCTTACACGCGATGAAGAACAAGATTATAGGGACGCCTGGGTGGCTCAGTCGGTTAGGCGTCTGCCTTTGGCTCAGGTCATGATCCCGGGGTCCTGGGATCGAGCCCCGCATCGGGTTCCCTGCTCTGCGGGAGGCCTGCTTCTCCCTCTCCCACTCCCCCTGCTTGTGCCCCCACCCTTGCTGTGTCTCTCTCTGTTAAATAAATTTTAAAAAATTCTAAAAAAAAGAACAAGATTATAAATGCAGAGTAGTCCCCATACATGAGGACTGTCAGGAAGAAAGGTGGAGTTCCAAGCACACCTAGACTTTAACTCTGTTCCTAAAGCAGGATCAGGTTCACTTCCTAATTAACAGCACTTACACAAGAAATAATGAAAGCCAAGATTTAAAGCATTAGGAAGAAAACAGATACATTGGATAAAGGTAATTTCTGACCTTCTTT
>NW_028036950.1:0-513 GCF_054177405.1 Leptonychotes weddellii | reverse complement strand
AGAGGTTTTACCTGACAGGCTTTACCCGCTTGCTGCTTTCATATGACACTTTCTCCTTATTCTCTTTTCCCCAAGTTTAACAGGATTTTAGGAGACAATAGCTCTCATCAGCAATGGTGTCCACATGGGGTGATTTGAGACCTGAGAAAATGTTTGGTAACTCATAAAACAGTTTGGAAACACTACTTTAGGATTTGGTATCTTTATTTTAAAATGGGCTTTCTAAAAACAAAGAAAAAAGAAAGTTAAGGTCATTTTGACATTAGGGCTAAAATAAAATTATGATATAATGCTTTCATGAGATTAATTTTTATATGTCATATATTTTATTTGTAGACATACATTCTAGTTCTGCTCTATTTAGCACTTATAATTACTAGACAAAAATGTCTGAAATTTGACTACAATTTTTGTGGTATGGTGATAGATTAAAAAACGATTTTCAGCTCTTTTCATCAATAAGGTAAGAAGAGAAACTATTCAGTTCTCTGCTAGCTCCCCATCTCTTGAATC
>NW_028036949.1:0-513 GCF_054177405.1 Leptonychotes weddellii | reverse complement strand
GCCTGCCCCCTCCGGTGGGAGCGGTCCCGAGATGCAGCCTGGGCCAGGCACGGGGCCGCTTTGGCGACCCTGGTGCGGCTGCCGGCTGCCCTCCGCACTGACCCGTGTGGGCCAGGGTCCACGTCGGAATCCCGTTTGTGGGGGGAGGGGGGGCGGGACGGCGGTGAGGAGAGGCCACGGGCCGTGGGCCCGGTGCTCGGGACCCCTCCGTCCTCGGGCCGTTGGAGGTGGACCTCACTGCCGACCCCACGGCCGGTGGCCGTGTTACCGCCTCCGCCGACCTTTGTGTCTGGCCGCTGCAGGCCTCAGGGTCACGCTGGCCTCTGGGGGAGTCCTGACGGAGGATCGGGCACCGACTGGCTAGGGGTGGCTGGGGCTCTGGGCCCACGAGCAGACCAGTGTGTCTCCTGAGGCGTCCTGCACAGCTGCGCGGGTAAAGATGGAGGCCCGGAGGGGCTTATGGCCACTGCCGGGAGGCTCGGTGAACCTCGCTGGGCCTCGCCGGGCCTCGCC
>NW_028036948.1:0-513 GCF_054177405.1 Leptonychotes weddellii | reverse complement strand
GAATTAAAATTGATGTGGATGAAGGCATCTGTTGGGTCATTTTTTCTCCAAACTTACCAAACATTTCTGACACATCCTTACATACAACAAAATAAAGGTGAAACTCTAAAACATGCACAGTGGACATTAAAAATAAAATTACAAAAAGATGTTGTTTAGCTGCACTTGTATACTGAAATATAGATTAAGTCTAAACACCAAAAAATCCATGACTAATGGGTATATTTTACAGAAAGATGTATGTACAATAATAGTAGTAGTGAGTTGGTATGGGAAAGAAGGCTAGAACTACTTACCCCCCAAAACTGATGAGATAGAAACATGATTTTTCTTAACCTTTGAGAGTTATATTATTCATCTTTAAATATTATAGCTGGGTGATTAGGTATTTGTAGACCCAGAGAATCAGAGCTATAGCATCTTTTTGAGGCAAAACTAGAAGCAATAACAGTTTTTAAATCATACAGAATATTATTTAGGGGACAGCTACTATCTGGCAGTCCTAAATCACTG
>NW_028036947.1:0-513 GCF_054177405.1 Leptonychotes weddellii | reverse complement strand
ACGATGCGAGAGGAGAAGGCTGGGCCTGCCAAACTGGAGTATCTAGAGCTGTGCTGGACTGTTCGTGGAGCTTCCAGAAAGGTCGAATTGACTCCCAGGCAGGGGCTGCTTCATTGGAAGAATCTGATTCAACTTCAAGAATCTGCTGTTGGGGCGCCTGGGTGGCTCAGTCGGTTAAGCGACTGCCTTCGGCTCGGGTTGTGATCCTGGAGTCCCGGGATCGAGTCCCGCGTCGGGCTCCCTGCTCGGCGGGGAGTCTGCTTCTCCCTCTGACCCTAACCCCTCTCATGTGCTCTCTCTCATTCTCTCTCTCGCAAATAAATAAATAAAATCTTAAAAAAAAAAAAGAATCTGCTGTTGTAGAGGAAGAAATGAAACAGGACAAAACCAGAGAGGGAGACAAATCATGAAAGACTCTTAATCTCAGGAAACAAACTAAAGGTTGCTGGAGGGGAAGGGAGTGAGAAGAGGGGGTAACTGGGGGATGGACATGGGGGAGGGTATGTGCTATGG
>NW_028036946.1:0-513 GCF_054177405.1 Leptonychotes weddellii | reverse complement strand
GAAGACACAAAGAAATGGAAAAACGTTCCATGCTCATGGATTGGAAGAACAAATATTGTGAAGATGTCAATGCTACCTAGCGCAATCTACACATTCAATGCAATCGCTATCAAAATACATAACATAACATAATAAAATTAAATTAAAAAAAAAAGACAACCACCAGATCATGAAGGGAGATTTCGAGAACTCAATGATCATATGATCTCACTCATATGAGGAATTCTTAATCTCAGGAAACAAACGGAGGGTTGCTGGAGTGGTGGGGGGTGGGAGGGATGGGGTGGCTGGGTGATAGACATTGGGGAGGTTATGTGCTATGGTGAGCACTGTGAATTGTGTAAGACTGATGAATCTTGGATCTGTACCTCTGAAACAAATAATACATTATATTAAAAAAAAAAGATAGTAGGAAGGGAAAAATGAAGAGGGGGAATCAGAGGGGGAGACAAACCATGAGAGACTATGGACTCTGAGAAACAAACTGAGGGTTCTAGAGGGGTTGGGAGTGGG
>NW_028036945.1:0-513 GCF_054177405.1 Leptonychotes weddellii | reverse complement strand
AGTGCCCTATATTTGATGGATAAAGATTATTTTTAAATATATTTTAGAAAGTGACAATGTTCAGTATCAGTGCTTTAGAAAGAATGTTTTCCTCCTTTCAAAAAGTATAAAACAATTCAGTCATTGTTTCTAAAACTGAAAGAAATGAATTGGAAACTTCCATGTTTAGCATGCTTCTGATTAGAGCAGGGACTATCAGTACTTTTTAATTTAAAAAGTGTTTTTTTTTGGGCGCCTGGGTGGCTCAGTTGGTTAAGTGACTGCCTTCGGCTCAGGTCATGATCCTGGAGTCCCGGGATCGAGTCCCACATCAGGCTCCCTGCTCAGCAGGGGGTCTGCTTCTCCCTCTGCCCTCTTCCCTCTCATGCTCTCTGTCTCTCATTCTCTCTCTCAAATAAATAAATAAAATCTTTAAAAAAAAAAAAATTAAAAAGTGGTTTTTTTTTAATTTTTATTTTTTTTAAAGATTTTATTTATTTATTTGAGAAAGAATGAGAGCACAAGAGGGAAGAG
>NW_028036944.1:0-513 GCF_054177405.1 Leptonychotes weddellii | reverse complement strand
CTTGCATTCAAGGAAAAATCGTAATCAATCACATTGAATAACTTTCCAATACGCACTTGAGTCTATAACACGTTATTGTGTATCTATGGTGATAAATGAAATCCACCTAAAATTGAGTTACCTCACAAGGCAGCCATCGGGTTTGGGAACCAGGCAGTACCAGGTGCCCCAGCGAATCCGTCGGCTGGTGGTGGCGACCCGCACCGGTGACCCACCAGGCCTGCAGCCCCCGCCGCCCCCTCCCGTTCTCATCAAGTCAGCTCCCTCCTTGGCCCAAGTTTGCATTTTCAAGATTTTCAAAAAATGTATTTCTTCTCAGTTTTCCAATTCATTAACACCGTGCCGTCTGGGGAAATAGAATTTTATTTCTCTTGAGCCTGTTTTTACCACCCTCTTTTATTTCGAATTATATCATCATCATCTCTGCTTTCTTCTCCCCTGGTCTTGACCAAAGTTTACGATCTTGTGAATATTTTCAGGCCTTTGGTTTTTTCATGTGTTATCCTCGATTTC
>NW_028036943.1:0-514 GCF_054177405.1 Leptonychotes weddellii | reverse complement strand
CCCTCCCAAAAAAGCCCAGCGACAGCCACAAAAGAGCAGCTCAAAAATAGCCGTGGGAAGGTGCGCCTGCGCGGACCTAGCGCGAACTACAACTCCCGGGAGTCTTTGCGCTGTGCAGACAGCGGACTCCATTTCCCAGATGCTCTAACCACCGACAAAGAGGAGCTTGTAGCACAGCTTTCTGGGAAGTGTAGTTCCAGTGTCAGGCTGGACGGCAGCGCGTGTGTCTAATTGCAGGGGTGTCCAGAAGATGGTGCCGAGGAACATGGAATGATTCTGTCAGTTCGTCCAAGTATCCAGGTGGATTCGGGTGGGTCCCAGTCCATATCCATCTTTGCAGAAAAGGCTCATGCACCTCATGCCCTAAGGATACTAGTGGTGGTGGGTTTTACCAGGCTTCCTGCCCCTGCTGCCCCTAACCTGAGGTCGCAAGGAGGGACAGGGGTAGGGAAATCCTCAGCCCTGCTCTCAGGCCCAGTGATCCTGATGTTGGTCCCTCCTCACGAGCAGGGCA
>NW_028036942.1:0-9927 GCF_054177405.1 Leptonychotes weddellii | reverse complement strand
TGGCTTCTCCCGGGTCTCCTCTGTCTGCCTCCCTCTTGTGAGGACGCTGGTCGTTGGATTTAGGGCCCACCAGATAATCCAGGAGGATCTCATCTCAAGATCCTTAATCTCATCTGCAAATACCCTTTTTCCAAGTAAGGTCGCATCTGCTGGCTCTGGGGCTTCAGACATGGACTCATTTGGGGGCCACCATCCAGCCGTACAAGAAGCAAGTTAAGGCACCCTAAGCAGAGACACCCTTGAGACCCACACAAGACTCTGGAGGGCAACAAGGCCACGTGACTGGCAGGCAGACACCACATGAGAGGCTGTGTGGTAAAGGGAGATGCAATAGAGCAGGTAACGCTTAGGAAACACAGAATCTGCTATAGGGTCAGGTTCTGGGGTCCTGGCATGGATTTGGGGTACTTCAGAAGGCTCAGGGATGATCAGGTGGGGACGATGCACAGGATGCCCCTGCTCCAGCCACAGCCCCACCCCCCACCTCCACCGACGGCCCCCTGCCCAGCTCCCCATGGAGCCTGGCCTCCTGCCCCTCCCCATCTCCCTGCTTCCCTCTGGGCCACTGGGTTGCTGTTGCCCAGAGACGGTTGCCAGGCCACCACTGTTGTTTCCCTGGCAGAGGGCTCACACCACCTTGCTGGGCAGGTAAGGGGGGCAGGCGGGCCACCAGCGCGAGTCCTCTCTGGGCGCGAGGGCCGTGGCCGCCGTCCTGTGCCCCCTCCCCACCTGGACACCAGGGAACCTGTGGGTTCTGTCAGGACTCTGCCCAGGAGCAGAAGGGAGACAAAGGAGGGTCAGGAGAGGGGCACCCTGGCTGAGATGAGCCCCCTCTGCGGAGGGTCCACACCCCCAGCGCCACAGCGTGAGGGTCATAGACCCCCAGGCCAGGCCAAGAGGGGTGTGCCTTCTGGGGGTGGCGGCTCCTCAGGAAGAGCCCCTTTGCCCAGGACTAGGTCTGTCTCCCCGGACCCACCCCCCAAAGGGCATCATCCCAGACAGCCTGCCCCCGGCCAGGAGCCCCCAGCCCATCCAACAATGTCAGCACCTCCTTAGCACCGCATGAGGACAAACGTGTGTTTTGGGAGAAGACGCATGGCGGGACACTGACGTCTCCTCCTGTTCTTGGACATTTTCTTCAGGTTCACCAGGGTCCTCCTTTCATCATACTGGGGTGCCGTTTCCTGCCGGTCTTTTTACCTGACCAGGTAAAAAGTTTATTTCAAAATTTTCTCTAAAGTCGAGCTTTCCCCTGCTTCCGCGGCCCTTATGGAGTGTGTGGTGGCCCTCCTTCACGGCCGGGGCTCCCATCCCGTGACCCTGTGATAAATGCGTGCCGTGAACGTCTTTGAGCATAAAGCTTTGTTTCTGTATTTAGAGTTCCGTCCTTCAGAGAAACTCTGAAAAGTGCAAGCGCTAGAGCCGAAGGCTCGCAGAGCCGAGAGGCCTGATGCCCGCGCGCCACCCTCCCACCCGTTACCCTCCGCCAGCCGCTTACAGACACCGCCATCCGCCACCTGTGTGCACACCAGGGTCCTGTTTTCTTTTCTCTTAATCTTTGTTAACTTGAATGACAAGAAACGGTAACGCATGCCTTATTTAATTCTCTTTGTGAGAGTAATAAATACAGGTTCTCCCACTATCAGTAGGGCACTCCTCTGAAGCCTTTCCTAAGCCGAGATGGCATAAAGCAAAGAGCCAATTTCCATTAATTTATACGGGGCAAAAAAACCTTAGCATTCCCAGACCCCAAAGTAACCTTCCTTAGGCTTTTCTGGTATGTTAGGATACATCTTGCTGATGGATGCACAACCTGAACGGAGATAAAGCGCAGAGGCCCACAGACACAGCTCAGGGCTCTGGGGCCAGGAGGGGGCTGACCCCCAGGAGGGGGCTGAGCAGCCCCGCCCAGCTGCTGGCTGCCTCTGCAAGGGCTGTCTGCAAAACAGCTGAACGCCATTTTCCCTTTTTGCCTTTTTTCCTAAAAGCAAATATCCTCTTCAGACTTCTTTCAGTTAACAAAAGCAGGTACTAACGCAGGTCTTTCGTCAAGGTAAAGCCGGGGTGAAGGGGGTGCCCGCAGAGGGAGGAAAGCCAGCCGCAGGCAGCAGCTCCGGCTCTGGGCTCTGCGGTCCTGCGGAGCCCCCGCACGCCACTCTGCTTACATACCCGTCCACTCTGGACGCTGGAGGACGGGGCCCAGTCCCTTGCACACCACCCCCCAGCACCGCACACGGTCCTCTCCCTCTGGAGCTGACCATCGCCCTGTTCTACACTTGTCTCCCGCCGTTCCCTAGCCGTGCCCAAATGCCACCGCGCCCTCCTCAGCATCGCCACTACGAGCCCACACTGACGTGTGTCACACGTGTCAGAAGCCCTCTGTCCTCCCAGCAGCCCCATCCCAGCCCCCATTACAGGTGAAGAAAGGGAGGCACGGATGGGTTAGCTGGACTGCCCAGGAACTTCCCCTGGTGCTCTGGATGCCCCCCTGCCAGGCCAGCGCCAGGTCCCCCACAGATGCCGGCTTAACTCGATTTCCTTCCCACTCCCGTCTTTGTGTTCTTCCTGCGCCATCTCCTTGAACTTCCAACGCTTCTATTGCATTTTTAATTTCCACCAGCCCTTTCGTATTCCGTGTCCCTTTGTTCTGACCGCAGCCAACCCTCTCTCGGGAGTGGCCAGTCTCCTGTTCACAGCCCAGCCCCTTCCAGGGCTTGGCTTCCTTGGATTCTGCGTCATCCGTTCCTCCCCCTCGTTTCCACTTCCTGTGCACACGTGTGTGACTGTGTCCATGTGCCTGCGTGTGTGTGTGTGTGTGTGTGCAGCTCTCACACCTGGGGGCGGGGGGCCCTCGGGGCCACTCAAGAGTCCTGAGGGATGGTACTGAACATTTGTATCTTGGTCGGGGGGTCCATACCCCCAGCAGGACTCTGGGACTTGCTGCTGGGTTCTGGGAGCCTAGTGGGAGGGGACCGGGGTCTTCCAGGCCAGGCACGCACATGCATGCACTCTCCCTGTTTTCAGCAGGCTTGTATCCCCCCAGCCATGCCGTGCCGGGCCCAGCCCCCACACTCAGCCTCCTCCAAGGAGCCCTCCCATTCTGGGTGGGCCAGGGCTTGGGGCAAGGGACCCTGGGTGGTCCACACTCAGCCCATCCTCAGCCCAACCCCAGCTACCAGCCCAGCTCCCATAATCATGTTGACAGCTATTCAGAGTTTATTCCTCTTCTGTCCTAAGTGGGGACTAAAGCATTTCTTGGGTGACCAGCTGGTTTGCTTGCAAAGTGACTGTCCTCTCTGGAGAGTGATCTGCTGGCACCTGGCTTGTCCTTTCTCTGTCCTGCCAACTCCACAGTGTGCTGGCCTCTCCACTGCTTATCTTTTTTCAATCCTTTAGAAAGTCCTCACCTCCCAAGCAGGCCCCTAATTGGGAAGGACCCATCAAAGAATGGCTACAATCCCTGAAATGTTCCCAAATTGGCCACACGGGAAAGGGTGCTCAAAAGGAGACATGGTCCTCGGGGCAGGGCCCGGAGCCAACGAGGATGCTGCTGGACACCTTACTGCCAAGCCCCACATCACAGTGCCACCCTCAACTCGGGGAGGCACCGCTTGGGGCCAGGGTGCCCCTCCAGGCCCCAGAGACCTGACAGCGGCCCTCCTTACAGCCAGCACCACGGAGGCCAAGCATGGCAATGCCAGAGAGACGGCCCCCGCAGGGAAAGCCTCGCCTGGGATAGACAGGATGCGCAGACGGCCTTGCCTGCACAGGGCACCAGGCCCTACGGTCACCACAGAGACAGAAGCCAGCCGCAAGCAGAAGCCCAAGTCCAGGATCCCAGGCGGCACCCCTCCCCAGGGCTAGGACCATGGGCTGCTCAAAGGTCCCACAGAGGGGTGGGGGTGGTGTCTTCCCAGAGGTGCCCCCGCCCTTGCGTTCCCGCGCCTGCAGCCCGAAGCCACACCCACTTCATCCACCGTCGGGGACCACCCACTCGGACCCACGTCAGTGGGAAGAGGGGGAAGCGGTCCAGGATTGCAGGGGTCCGGCGGAGCCACACCCGGGTGCCAGGTGAATGCAGCCCTGGGACTGGCTCCACCCCCACCCCAGGCCAGTGCCTCCCTGGGGCAGGCGTCCCACCCCCGAGGAAGGCATTCCCAGGGGCGGACCACACATGGCCATTCTCTAGGAGAGGGGCTAGGAGAAGGCCATGCACTGGGTGCGGGGTTCGGGCCAGCTGAGCAGGGCAGAGAACAGCAGAGCCGGGGTCTGAACAGGCACAGAGAGGGGACACAGCGGCACTTCGCAGTCTGGGCATGCCACCCTGATGGGCACAGTAGGCACTGCCCCTGCTGGCCCCAGAACCCAGCCGCTGTCCAGGACAGGCTGGATCCATCTCCCCTGCCTGACATGGGTCACCCATGACATCATGATAGACATTGTGACCCCCACTGTCCTGGGCACATCCCTGCACATGTCTCCCCACCCCCCCCCCGGCTCCAGCCGCAAGCCCTAGCCCTCTCTGCACGGAGCCCCTGCCCTGTCGGTAAGCAGGGACCTTGCCCACTCCAAGTCTGGCCCTAAATGGTGATGACTCTCCCCTCTTGCCCAAGACAGGTTCAGGCCCACGGGTCAGGACTCAGCCTGGGCTGAGATGGGCCCAGATGGCTGGGGGGACCGCCCAGGGGCTGCTAGAAATGGGCAGGATGGCCAGATTCAGGATGGACACCTCCCCCAGGCCCTGCCTCAGAACCCACCCTGTTCACAGGCTGGGCCCATGAGAGACCAATGGGGAGCAACAAGGAGGAGCAGGTCCTGCACTCACTAAGCCAGCTGGGACAGGATGCAGGTGGGCTTGGGGCAGGGCCAGGGGACAGGAAAGCCTCCAGCCAGGCCAGAGCCTCTGACCCCCCACCTGCCCACAGACCTCCTGGACGACACTGGTATTTCCAGGCCTCGGGCCGCTCTCCTGGAGAGGCACCTGCCAGAGGGGGAGAAACAGCCCCACAGCATCGGGCAAGGGCCCTACTTCTACATCGGAGGCACCAACGGGGCCTCCATGTGAGTGGGGGGCCTCAGGCTCGGCCCTGCTGCCTGTGGCCTCCGCATCCCCTCCCCCGGCATGCCTACCCACTCCCAGGTCTCCAAGGCCCCCAGGGTCACCACTGCCCCTGTGCCCCTGCAGAATCAGCTCCTACTGCAGGGGCAAGGGTTGGCAGCGCGTCCAGGACAGCCGGCATGAGGACTGCAAGCTGACGTGGTGTGAGCTCAAGTGCAGAGACAACTACTACCGCTTCCGGGAAGGTAGAGGGGAGGGGCCACGGGCTCTGGCCTGCAGCCTGCAAGAGCCTCCTGGTCCAGAGCCAGGGGCCAAGTGGTGCCACTGCCCTCCATTCCGGGAGGTGGGGGCCAAGGCGGGAGGCTGCGGCGGCCTGGGCAGCCCGGGCCCCGCAGCACCACATGCCAGCCAGGACTCTGCCCCTGCCAGGCGAGCAGTTGTTGTACCAGATCCCCAACAACAAGCTCCTCACCACCAAGATCGGGCTGCTCAGTGCCCTGAGGGAGTACTCAAGGGTTGTGAACAAGATCCACAAGACATCACCATGTGCCCAGGCCAAGTAAGCCTGCCCCCGCCCCCCCGGGCCCCCACTGTCAACTCACCGCACACCTGTGTGTCCTTCAGAGCAATAGGACCCATCCACACACCCCATCCCCCCCATCCCACGAACCACCCCCGCCCTCTTCTAGGCCCCACTCCCACCCAGCCAACGTGTCCATCGCTGGTCCTGACCACGCTCCCTGGAATCCATCCACTCACCACTCTGTCTGTTCGTCTCCATCCATGCACCCCCAAACACCTGCCAACCAATCCATCCACCTACCCCCACGGACCACCCAGTGATCTATACACACCCCCACTGTGGCCCACCCACCCACATCCATTCCCCAGACCCTCCCACACCACTCTCCTTCTGCTCCCCGTCCCCCACCCACCACACAGCTGTGCCTGAGCCACCAGGCATATTCATCCAACTACCTACCCATCTGCCTGTCCATCCAACCAATGCTCACCATCTGTCCCCCCCGCACCCCCATCCACCCCCAACCAGGCAGGCAGCCCACCCACTCACCTGGCCATCCATGACATAACCTTTACATCTACATGTCCAGCCATCCACCGCCACCCTACGCATTTCAACAACTCTAACCCACTCCCTCCAAGCATCTATCTATCCACTGGACCACCTGCCCATCCACCTACTTCCATCCAAAATCCATTTATCCAACCACCCACCTATCCACATCCCTACCTATTCACTTCTCCAAACACCCATCCATCCATTCTCCACCCACTACTGGGTGGCCACTCAGGCCAGGACCTCCCTCTGGGGTACAGATCTATAAAGGACACAGCATCTGCTCTTGAGGAGCTCACGTGGACCAGCCCAGGATGCCTCAGGCCACAGAGGTAGATGCATTCAGCCCAGCTGGAAAGAGCCATTCTGCCCTAAATTGAAGGATGGCCTGGTGGTCGATGAAAAGGGGTTAAAGGGCACCCCCAGGCCAGGGGAAGAGGTTTGGACTAGGCCGGGGTGTTCAGGGACCCATGCAGACCACTCACTGCATGCTGGACACTGTCCTGGCCTGGGGGCACAGCTCTGAACAGTCCGCTCACAATGCCTGAGCCAGTGTGGGCTGGAGTGCAGTGGTGAGGTGGGAGAGGGGCCAGGGTGTGGGTGAGGCAGCCTGCAGCCTGTAGAGAAGCCAGGTGAGCAAGGACCCAGAAAAGAGTGCTCCTGGCAAGGGAAGAGAACGTGCAGACGGAACAGCTGGGGTTGGGGGACAGAGGCAACCAGCTTTCCAGTGGACACTGTCCTCCAGCTGCCCCCAGGTCAGTCCCCTGGAAAGGCTGGCTGGCCTAGCCTTGGGGGAGGGGACAGCCCTCCCTGTGTCCTCCCCACCTCCCTGCTCCCCCAGGGTCCTGAAAATGGAAGAATTTTTCCCAGAGACCTATCGTCTGGACATCAGGGACGAGAGAGAGGCTTTCTTCACTCTCTTTGATGGTGAGAGGCCACTGGACGCCAGGCCTGCTCTGGGGAGATGGGTTCAGGGACGGACCAGGGACCCGGCACGATTAGGGCGGGGCCGGGCCCTGCGAGGTCGGGGGGGCGTGGTCATGGAGGGGACCGGTGGAGTCCGGTGGGCGATAGGTGGGAGGGTCAAGGCTGGGCCTTGTGGAAGCGGAGCCTGGCAGGGGGCGGGACCACGGCCGGGAGGGCGGTTGGGCCCTGGGCGTGGTCACTACGGGGCGTGGCCAGGCCATGACTGGGCGTGGTCAGATAGGGCGGGGTCAGCCAGAAGCTCAGGCGGCTCTTCCTACAGAAAATCAGATATGGATCTGCAAGCCCACGGCCTCCAACCAGGGCAAAGGCATCTTTCTGCTGAGGAACCAGGAGGAAGTCGCCGCCCTGAAAGTCAAGACCCAGAGCATCGAGGACGACCCCATCTACCGCAAGATGCCTTTCAGGGCGCGTCAGGCGCGGGTCGTGCAGAGGTGTTGGGCATGGGCACGGGGCGGCGTTCAGGGTGGGGCTGACCATGGGTCCCGCTGGTTCCTGGGAAAGCTGGTGGGGGTCACAGGGCCCATAGAGGAGTACTTGGTCATGGAAAGCTGTGGTGCCCTCAGCTGGGCCCCTGTGTACCCGGCAGAGGTGGGGTGTCACAACTTGTCAGGGTTGCAGAGGAGATGCCCCCCACACACACACACAGGCTCCTGGACATGGGGTAGGGACAGGGAAGTCTTGGTCAGTTTGTTCCCCAGCCTGGGCCCTGCCCCCTCTGTCCTGTCCTGCAGGAAGGCCAGCCTCTCTGCCATCCCCAGCCCAGCCAGCCCCAGCCTTCAGGCCTGAAGCCAGAGCTAACCACCCCTCCCTTGCTCCCTCTGCCTCTGGACGGGGTCCAGACCCTCAGCCTCCCACGGGGAGGTGGAGGAGAGCAATCTGGTCTCCAGTAGGTCCCTTTGACCTCCCCATCTGCCAGTGTGATTTCTGCCACAGCTGCTGTCTGTGGCCCCTCCCCTCCCTTTGGCCCTCTGGGTCTTTAGACCTACAGCTCCTTCCACCTGGGATGTCTCCTCCTGGCCATCCACCCTAAGGCCCAGTGTCAGCCCTCCCTCCTCCAGGAAGTCCTCCCTGCCCACAGGGGCCCAATCTGCTCCCACCCTCAGGGATCCTAGTGAAAACTGCACTTTGGGGGGCACTCCAGACACGTGCAGTGGCCTGAGATTTAGGGGCCAGGCCCTCCTTCCCAATTCCCTGAACTGTTCAGGCTCAGAAATGTCCCTTCAGAAGAGAGAGCCCACAGATCCCTGGGACAAGTGGTGCTGAGGACCTGGTCTGGGCCCAGGTGGGGGCCAGGAGACACAGACTATGCTGGCCACGTGCTCAGCCCCCATGTGCCCCCAGGTACATCCAGAACCCCCTGCTACTGGATGGGAAGAAGTTTGATGTGCGCTCCTACCTGCTCATTGCCTGTGCCATGCCGTACATGGTCTTCTTTGGCCATGGCTATGCCCGCCTCACCCTCAGCCTTTATGACCCCCATTCCAGCGACCTCAGCGGCCACCTGACCAACCAGGTAAGGGTACCCCACAGATGAGGGCCTCTCTGCAGCCTTGGGACAAGATCATTGCTTGGAACACAGAGGGGAGTTAAGCTACAAACTGAAGCTCAGGCCCAGAGGTGGCGCAGGCCGGGAGGTGGCCCACTCTCTTTGATGGTGAGAGGCCACTGGACGCCAGGCCCGCTCTGGGGAGATGGGTTCAGGGACGGGCCAAGGACAGGGCACGATTTAGGACGGGGCCGGGCCCTGCGAGGGGGCGTGGTCATGGTGGGGATGGGTGGAGCCCGGTGGGTGATGGATGGAGGGCCAATGCTGGGCCTTTTGGAGGCGGAGCCTGGTAGGGGGTGAGCCGAGGGCCAGGTGGTTAAGTAGGAAATGAGCGGGGAGGGGTCTGTGAGGACCTCAGTGGAGAGACCCTGTGCGCAGAGGTCTCTGAAAGGGTCTTAATGAGAAGGATCTATGTGGGGGCCGGCCTTCACGAGGATCTGTGGGACACTTGATGGTTGAGAGGGTCTCAGCAGACAGGGTCACTGCAGGGCGTCCTGGGATGAGCAGGGCCTCTGGGGACTGGCGGGGTAGCTGGGGTAGCGGGGGGGGGGGTCGGGGGGGAGTGGGGGCTCTCTGTGGGGGCCCTCAGCAGGGGCAGAGCCTCTGGGTGTCCTGGAGTGGTGGTCTCCAGGTGCCGCACTGCCCCCCAGTTCATGCAGAAGAAGAGTCCCCTGTACGTGCTGCTCAAGGAGGACACAGTGTGGAGCATGGACCGCCTCAACCGCCACATCAACGACAAATTCAGGAAGACCAAGGGGCTCCCCAGAGACTGGGTCTTCACCACCTTCACGGTCCGTGTGCTCCTCCCTAACACCAGCCTGTGGGGAGGGGGCTAAGGGTCAAGACCCTTTATAGTGGGGGGACGGGGGTGGGGGCGGGTGCTGGGCACGAGGTGCTCACCCGTTCCTGGGGGTTGTATCTGTACTAAAGTGTGTGTCAAGTGTGTGTGCATGTAAGCAGTGAGTGTGGCAGCTGGCCACTTGGGGGCTCTCCCATTACCCCCTCCCTCCCTCCCTCCCTCCCCCTCCCCTCCCTCTCTCCCTCCCTCTCTCTCCTTCCCTCTCTTCCTCCCTCCCTCCCACTCTCCCTCTCCCCTCCCTCTCTCTCTCCTCCCTCTCTCCCTCCCTCCCTCCCACTCTCCCTCTCCCTCCCCCTCCCTCTCTCCCTCCCTCCTCTTCCCTCCCTCCCTCTTCTTCCCTCCCTCCCACTCTCCCTCTCCCTCCCTCTCTCCTTTACTCTCTCCCTCCCCCTCCCTCT
>NW_028036941.1:0-514 GCF_054177405.1 Leptonychotes weddellii | reverse complement strand
CCCCTCTCCTCCCTGGCGACCCCCGGTTTGTTCTCTGTGTTAATGAGTCTGCTTCCATTTTTGGTCATCCATTTGTTTTTTTTAGATTCTACATATAAGTGAAATCATATGGTATTTGTCTTTCTCTGTCTGTCTTATTTCACTTAGCATAATACCCCCTCAGTCAGAGTAGTGCTTCTTAAAAATTATGTAACAGCTCATTTAGATGAATTATAGAACAAATGTACGATGAGGAATAGCTCTCTAAGTATGTCAGGAAAGGTTAGGGGAAAAAAGCCACTGATATAAAATACAGCTTTAAGTCCAGCATGGGGAATAGATTCAGTGTTACAATAGCGTTATAGAATGATAGATAGTGACTACATTTATCATGCTGAGCACTGAGTAATGTATAGAATTGTCCAATCACTATGCTATGATCCTGGAGTCCCTGGATCGAGTCCCGCATCGGGCTCCCTGCTCAGCAAGGAGCCTGCTTCTCCCTCTGACCCTCCCCCCTCTCATGTGCTCTCTC
>NW_028036940.1:0-514 GCF_054177405.1 Leptonychotes weddellii | reverse complement strand
TAATGATGTAATGTATGGGGATTAACATAAGAATAAAAAATAAATAAATAAATAAAAGAAAAAAAATCTGCTTAATTCCAAAGGGTATACAGTTAAATCCCTATCTATTTCTGAATATTTGACCTAGGCTAGAGGTGGTGACCTTGGTGGTGGCGGTTGGTAAGTCTGATGACTGGAGGAGAGCTTTCACTTGGCTTCTCATGAAGTATGAGGGTTCTGAGAACGTAATGGAGAAGGTATAAGAATGAGAGACTGAGGTGCAAGATCAGGAAGCCTGTGACTAAAGATCTTTTCTCTGTACATTTCACAGGAGAGTGACATGCTCACGATGGGGCCTGACTGGGGTGATCCTTGCTACTGTTATGGAGAATGATGAAAATGATCTCATCTTTAGCTCTGATGGGACTTAGTACTATTCCAGATAGAGTCTACCCACTGCTCTGTATATGCAAGGACATGTCTTCACTCCAGTGGTCACCATCTCTTGCCTGAGCAACTTACTGGCCTTCTTCCT
>NW_028036939.1:0-514 GCF_054177405.1 Leptonychotes weddellii | reverse complement strand
TCCCCAGTGTCTATCACCCAGTCACCCCATCCCTCCCACCCCACCCCCCACTCCAAAACTTTACTATTTTCAAAGAAGAAAAATTTTAATTCAAGTCTTATAATTATAAATCCAAAATAGAACATACCAATTACTTTTATCCCACATTCTCACCTGTCCAACCAGTATAAGCAGAGCAATCATGTGGGTCAGCTGTCTTCAGCCCCTCCTCCATTTGCTGTAGAAGATCTTTGATTTTGGTCTGGATTCGCCTTGTGAAATTATGAATGATCTGAGAACCAAAAGAATACAGAAATTTATATTGCGTAAGAATAGAGCAATATTATAATAAATACTTAAATAACCTCAGAACATAAGAGGTAGAGATTATATTACCTGGCCCTTTTCGATGCTTCATTGGTGTCTACCTTGATTTTATAAGGTAAGTTTTTAAATGAGGTAATGCCCTATATGGACTATAGGCATTGGTAGGATTACAAAAAATAAGTTGTAGAAACCAAAGGAAATAAAAATT
>NW_028036938.1:0-514 GCF_054177405.1 Leptonychotes weddellii | reverse complement strand
GAACACTTCATCTAGAACTAATGATGTAATGTATGGGGATTAACATAAGAATAAAAAAAAAAAAGGCAAAAAAAAAAATAAAAATATGATTCACTCTCATCTGGCATAAAGGATGATGTGAAGATATTAAAAAGAAGATGGAGGAGAATGGAGTTATCAGTAGGTGAATTACAGATGGTCTTGTCAGAGAACATGTCAAAATGATTTTTAAACCGACTCTCTAACGCTGCCTGGGCTCACAGTGTCCCTTAGCTCCTGGGACACACCATTGCTGCTCTCCCAAGTACAGGGTGGGCGTGCTGTATCCCTTAACAGCTGATACAGTGCCTCTGACACAGAGCAAGGAGTCAACACGTGTGCTTTCCATGTAATACCGAGAACTGTTCAGGAGTGACGTTGATCTCTAGGTCAATGTAGGTGACAATTTATGTTTGGGACTTTATTTCATTTCATGCCAAGGATGAAGTAACATTGTGAAAATAAAGTATTATGTGTGAAAGAAAGAAAAAATTGA
>NW_028036937.1:0-514 GCF_054177405.1 Leptonychotes weddellii | reverse complement strand
GATGGGTTAGCCTGGTGATGGGTATTAAAGAGGGCACGTATTGCATGGAGCACTGGGTGTTATACACAAACAATGAATCATGGAACACTACATCTAAAACTAATGATGTAATGTATAGGGATTAACATAACAATAAAAAAATTTTAAAAAAAGATTTCTATGTTTTGCTATCTATAATAATAGTTTATTCATTTTCAGAGATATTTAGAATTTTAGTACATGAATATACCAAATTTATCTATTTCACTCTTCATGGACATTTTGGCTTTGTCTATTTTTTTATTATTATAAGGGAAATGATTATCATTCTTTAGATGTATTATAATACCTAAGAAATTTGTGGTTATAAGATGTACATATATTTAACTTGAGTGGATAATGACAAATAATTTTTCAAAGTGTTTGTATAGGCTACCTAAAGCCATTTATAGATTCAGTGTAATCCTTATCAAAATTGCAATGGCATTTTTCACAGAGATAGAAAAAAAAATCCTAAAATTCATGTGAAACCACA
>NW_028036936.1:0-514 GCF_054177405.1 Leptonychotes weddellii | reverse complement strand
AATTACTTTTACTGATACTCACATTTATTTTATTTTGTTATTTAAATCATCCAGAATTGTTAATGGAGTGTCAACCTAAAAACAAACAAACAAACAAAAACATTTCAAGAGGCAAAATCTTTATTTGGGATCAAAGAATTGTAATTTGGGGTACACAGATTTGGGTAGAAACCTGAATAGTGTTCCAATTACAAGAGGTAGACTCAGGGTTTTTATGGCAGAATAAAAGGAAAATTAGGTAAGTTGTTTTCAAGAAAGTTTCATTGGTGCTGACAAGCAGGGCTCGGTTTGTAATTCATTGATTGGTCTGGCAAAGTGGTCACTGAGCAGAATTCACTTTTATCAGTCTTTTCAAACAGGATATTCTTGTTCTTGCTGACTTCTTGGAATGTTGGTGGTTTGGCCCTGTCCTCTGAAAAGGCTGCTCAGGCTCCATTTTAAAATGGCTCCACTTAACATTTTTCACAAAAGTTATCAATTCACTGGTTAACTGCCACTTTATTTTTTTTTTTTT
>NW_028036935.1:0-514 GCF_054177405.1 Leptonychotes weddellii | reverse complement strand
ACACTACCTCTAAAACTAATGATGTAATGTATGGGGATTAACATAAGAATAAAAAAAAAGATATATAATTGATGCCATTAACACATGCACACATACACACACACTCACATCGTATTCAGGCTAAAGCATATGACAGATTGCATCTTTGCTTCATGAAATAGAGCACATGAAAAGTAAGAAGAGTGTCCATGTCATTAAAGAAATTAATTATTATGAAACTTTTTAAAGAACAGTGATACAGGTTTTATTTAGAAGGACTCTTGCTGGTAGCCACCGGCAAGTGGCTCAATGGGTTAAGCGTCTGCGTTCGGCTCAGGTCATGATCCCAGGATCCTGGGATGGAGTCCCTCATTGGACTCCCTGCTCAGGGGGGAGCCTGCATCTCCCTCTGCCTGCAACTCCCCCTACTTGTGCTCTCTCTCTCTCTCTGTGAAATAAATAAATAAAATCTTAAAAAAAAAAAAAAAGGACTCTTGCAATAGATACAGGGACTATTGCATGAGGCTTTACATTA
>NW_028036934.1:0-514 GCF_054177405.1 Leptonychotes weddellii | reverse complement strand
TTGTCAAGCAAAATATTTTTAATTAGTAGGCTGATCATAAATAAATCCACATAAAAGATTTAACAGAATTACAAAGAGTTTTGTATTTCTTTTGTGGACTCAATTCATAATACGCATTAGTCAACCTCATTCTCTAACTGTGACAAAAAGGGTTGTCATCCAACAATGCAGCACAGTTTAAGCAATTCATATTTTGTAGTTACATTTTTACATTTTCTTTACAAATGTAACATTTATGTACATTATATATATATTTTTCTATAGTTCATGTACTGAAATGCTACTGTTTTTACAGGGAAAATATTGAATTCATGAATACAAATCATTCCTTGTTAAAAAGTAATTCATATAAACAAGTAACACGGTACCACTGCCTTTTGGCATCTCTTGTCAGAGTTCAAGTCCAGAAATGTTATATTAATTATCAGAAAAAGGGACTGATCTAATTTGACATTATGACATATCATTCCACAGAGCTACACAAATGTGCTGGCTTGCAATGGACAGAGCACTG
>NW_028036933.1:0-514 GCF_054177405.1 Leptonychotes weddellii | reverse complement strand
ACTGAGCGGGGAGCCCGATGCAGGGCTTGATCCCAGGACCCTGGGATCGTGACCCAAGCGGAAGGCAGATGCTTAACCAACTGAGCCACCCGGGCGCCCCGAATTGCTTCCTTTCCTGCTACTCTTCAGGACTGGCTAGAGGAATAAGGATGCGACCAACATTATTCCTCCATAACTGCTTTTCAGTTTCAAGGGAGGCCCCAAAGTGCCCTTTGAAAAAAGCCACAATTCAATGCTTGCCAGGAGCTTTTCTTTCCTCTCAGTGCCTCGCTCTGGTTGGGAAAGGAAGGAGAGACTTACTTGCTCTGTTACATCTCTCCCCACAGGAGAGACTTTACACTTCTTAATTGAGCATTCTTCCAAGAATATTTTCAGCGTAAGTCTTTTGTGTGCAAAAAATTTGGAGGCTTTCCATTCCTGAGAACATTGCTTTTACAACCTCACCTTGAACGACGGTTTGAAAGGATATGCTATTCTGCTCGGGATTTCATCATTGAACACCTGGGAAGGAGCA
>NW_028036932.1:0-514 GCF_054177405.1 Leptonychotes weddellii | reverse complement strand
CTCCTAAATTAAAAGTCAACCCAGTCAGGGATATTTTGATGTCCAGGGATTTGTATGCAGCTCCCATTAGGATTTGTGTCCAAGTAACTTCTGACTTGTTGAAATGAATGCAGATCCTTCTATCTTATCTTTATGTTTTTGCACAGAAATTTTTTAAAGCTGAGATGAGATTTTCATGTAGGTCAATCACTCTAAGAAAGCTTTATTTTTGTGCAAGGGGCATATTATATACGTAAGGCACTCATCTGCAGAAAGCATAAAAATACTCTACTGAAAATAAACTATTCTTTTTGGTTTTGTGCTTTACATTCTACATTCTAATGGAGTCCACCTAACATACAGCCATTGAGGAAAAAGGAGAGGGCAAAATCTCTTAATGAAGCAGTCACGGATAAAATTGAGGTGGCCAGAGAGGGCTTTTTTTTAATTTTATTTTATTTTATTTTTATTTTTTTATTTTTTATTCTTATGTTAATCCCCATACATTACATCATTAGTTTTAGATGAAGTGTTC
>NW_028036931.1:0-9927 GCF_054177405.1 Leptonychotes weddellii | reverse complement strand
AGATAGGATACTAACGGTGACTTTTCTTTTTTTTTTTAAGATTTATTTATTTGAGAGAGAGAGCAGGAGCTGGGGGGAGGGCCAGAGGGAAAGGGTGAGAAGCAGACTCCCCACTGGGTGGGGAGCCCGAAGCAGGACTTGATCCAAGGACTCTGAGATCATGACCTGAGCCAAAGTCACACGCCTGACTGACTGAGCCACCCGGGCACCCCAAGATACCAATAGTGACCTTTCTAAGTGTGGTGGTGGACTAGAGAAAAAAATGCTTTTGAAGAATTAGAAGCTAAAAGGGCTTATTGAAAGACTAATTTAGTGATTTTCAAGCAAATTCATAATCAGAAATATATTTTGTATTATGACTTACTGTACCCAGACATGTGTTTATAGATGTGCATGTATGTATGTGTATATTTGCATATGTATATGTATATATATATGTATGTGTGTATATGTAGAATATAGACATGTCTATTCTGTATAAAACAGTATATGAGATAACATCCACCTTATGACATACAGTACATTCTGATACTTTCAGTTATATTTTCTTTATATTTTATTTCATAACATGATATTGTTAAAACAGTTGCACATTAATATAATTAGCAGAAAATTGAAAAGAAATTACAGTGTATATAAACATCCATGACTTATACATACATATATGTCAGTCTCTCATTACCACTGAGAACAAATGCCAGAGAGTCATTGGAATCTATGGATCAAAAAAATGGAAACATCTAAAACATTTTTGGTGCTATGGGCAAGTTATTTCACTTCTCTAGACATCCCATTTATTTTACTAATTCTTTAAAGACACTTGTTGAATACCTGCTATACGCTGGGACCATGTCGTAAACAAACAAGTGCCCTGACCTCATAGCTTAAAGACCAGTGGGCAAACAAACATTGAAAGATGTATACATTAACTATATACTGAAAGATTATGGGAAATGTAAAGAATATATAGTGTGTTTAATTAACATTTAAATGAGAAGTTTTAATTATTTAGTAATGCCAAAGAAAATTCCTAAGTAAATTAACTGTAAGCCAAGATTGTAGGAAAAATTGAAATTGTCCAGGTGAAAGAGATTAAAGAGAGTAAACAGGCCTGAGTCTGGAAGGAACTCATGTGAGAAAACGAGAAAAACCAGAGAGTAAGGCAGTAGGGGGAGTCTAGACAGATGAAGAGAATAGTGGGCATAAATCAGAATGTGGGCCATCTGATAGACCAGGTTAAGGGTTTTTATGTTGACCTAAGCATAGTGGGGAAGTGTTGGAGGTTTTTCAGTAGGGTATCTCAAGATTTTGTTGTATTGTTCTATTCTGTTCTATTGTATTCTTTCATTTCATTTAAGATATCTCTGCTGATGAATGAAAAATGGGCTGTAGAGAGCCAAAGCGGCATGAAGCCATTGAGCTAGATGGTCTCTGAGGCCATTGAGGCTTTGTTTAAGAGTCTATGACTCTGTAACCTTTGTATGACCAAACATCTATATGTTTACCCCAGATGGCTGGTTTCTTTTTTTGTTTTTCCCATCATTTGGCTTTCAATGGTTGGTTTGGTTGACTAGAGAAAACCAATGACAAATCCTTTTCTAGGACCTCAAGTGATTGGCTGGTGCTTTGTCCTCTTCCAGTTTCTTTTTCACCAAACTAGATATGACACTTGCCACTCTGACTTTTAGAAAGTTGGGGCATGGAAGGAAGCATGCTGCTCAGATGACAAATCAGGTTAGGTGTAAGCTAGCTTTGCCAAAGTAGAAGATAGGCTTTCAAGACCTACTAGTAAAATTGCCTCTGTCTCTATCAATCAGAAAAATCGTTTATCAATTACATATATATGTACATATAAACATTTTTAATACTTCCTTTGATTTTTAGAGAAAAAGGAAAATAAATGAGTATCAGCTACTTATTTTATAATCCCGTACTTCCAGGGTGGCTTCAGAGCCAAAAATTATTAGAGCCAATCTCCTCCTCCTCCTCCTCCATCTCTAAGACTGAGATTTGATGTTCTGCGTAAGACCCTAACTTAGCAAGGAATGCTTATGATGCCTATATTTATTATGGGAGGGAAGTAGAACTCTTCATTTTAAAAATAGCCTTAAAAAAGATAAAAGCTAGAATTATTCTTAGAGTTATTAATCGGAATTCTTCTGCTTATAAGTGAACAGAATTCCTCCTTAACCTAGCCCAGGAAGAAAAGGAGAAAAGAGGAAAATTCATTATCTTATAACTTAAGAGGCTCTGGGATAGATACAACTGCAGCTAGATCTATGGGTTCAAATAGCATCATACGAATTTTTCTACTTCTTTTTACTGTGTATGTGTGTGTGTGTGTAGGATTCTTCTCTCTCATGCACTCTCTTTCCTTGTGGTGGCAAGATGGCCACCATCTGCTCCAGGATTACATTCTACCATCCTACTTAGCAGCCATTTTTTTTCAAAATTCCAGAAAAAGTCCTAAAGTAAGTCTCATTTGCCCCACTTAGGTCATACACCCATCTTGGAATCCATCAATATGACTAAAGAAATGGACAATGCTGATTGGCCAGGGCTGGGTCATGTGTTTCATCCTTTTTCACACACCACCCTTCTTCAGCAGCCAGGGTTGGGCCAGATTTACCCAAACACATGGATTCAGAGAGGCAGAGCATTGGGTTCCTCAAAGGAGAATCAGTTTTCAGTGATGAAAAGAAGGAGTAAAGGGGACTGGTGTATACACAAGAGATGCCCTTGAGCATGTAATCTTCATGTGAACAGAAAACTTCTCTCCCTGGCTTTTCCTTACATAGCACTTGGCACATGCTTTGGCACTCTTTGAAAATAAATGTAATGCATGAGAGTCCTCTTACATAAAATACAATTTCCTACTTTCCCAATGCATTGTACTTAATTGAAACTTGGTTATAGCAGACATTGGATGGGAAGTAGTGTTGAATCTTTGAGTCCTTTAGCCTAACACGAGGGATTTTGTCTGATGAACCATAATGTTAAATAAATACTGGCAGTGATTAGCGAAAGAACAAAGAGCAGTGAGCTAAGGAGTCTCAACTGCAGGGTGGTCCGAGCCTGTGACTCAATGCCATTGACCTTCTCAGGCTTTAGTAAATCCAGCTGAAAAATCTGATTAAGATCAGTATGTCACCATCAAGAAGACATTGAGTTTGAAATGACCTTTTTTGAATAAATAGATTAGAAAAGACAACAAATTTAAGCAGCAACCTTGAAATAACCAACACAGAAATCTGCAGGGGGGGATGACATGACCTTCAGGCTTCTGGCCTTTATTTCATTGTCCTCCAGCCACCAGATACTTTCCAGCTTCTGTGTCTCTCCTTTGTGAGGACTCCAAGCTTCAATCACATTTGAGCATGCAAGCTATTAAGTTTAACTTTAACTGATCATAGTGAACGTTTCTGGCTTGTGATCATTTACTGCTATCGTGTCCATGGATCTGGAAATGGAAAAGAAGGCGCGGGAAGCTATGTTTTGGAGTCAGGCATCCCAGGGTTCATGCCATGCCTCAGCTACTTTCTCACTGTGTCTTTGGACAAGGGACTTAATATTTTTGAATATGTTTCCTTACTTGTAAATAAGGATACCTACAGTTCCTATCTTACAGGGTTGTGTTATGTAACACAATTCATTTTACAAATGTTTAGCAAAGTGTCTGGCACATAGTAAATGTTCAGATAATACTCAGAAAATGAAAGTTACTATAAATCGCCTACAATTTGTTCTTCCAGTCAAGGGCATCATCAGTTTGTCTTCAGTTAGAATTGCTAGATGGATAAGCCCACTACTGATTAACTTGTGAACTGTACATTCATATCATCAAGTGGGATACATCCTCTTTTTCTTTTATGTCCCCTGGGAAAGAGGTGAGGGGAAATGGAAGTCAGAAATGGTATGATTTCTCAAATTAGATGATAAAGAAAGACAGAATGACAAATTGGGTTTCTCAGCATCACAGACAGAGACAATTCCTCTGGATATACAAATACTTTCTCAACTCTCTTTTTTAAATGAGTACCTAGGGTGAGAAGGGCAGATGTGAGAATCAAGCGCTTTATTCCTCCATTTTCATATAGACTCAAGTATAAAATGAAGATAAAACATAGTTTTCACTTGTCTGTGCCAATGGATGGCAGCTCTGAGGTTTATAGCATCTACTGTAGTCAATACTTGGTCTTGGAATGCATTATTTAGTTTGGCTGTGTTTTGTTTCAGCAGACTCACCTAATTATGGTTTGCTGAAGCTCATACTGAAACCACTGTGAATTTTCTAAGTATATCCCAATCAGCAGTGGGGAAAATTGGCCTAGAAAACTCTTCTTGGCAGAAGGATAATGGCAGACTGGGATAACGAACACATCGGAAATTATTTGCATATGGATAATTGAGTCTGACTGTAAGCAACAGTCACTTATGTTCTTTTGCTGGAATACTCAAATAGTTAGTCATTTTACCAAGCAAAAAAGAGATCAGGAAAATCTCTGGGGGAATACCATCCCCCACAAAAAGGACAAAATTATTGCTTGCTGAGATCTATAGATGGCAGCTGGTTATTTGAATTGTTCCCTTTTTGCCTGGAAGATGTAGAACATTACTGAAGAATTTTGATAATGCAAATATATGTAAACTATTTCAAAATTTTCTGAAATTAAAACAAATTTATATATGCTGGTATATATAGACATGAATATTGATTAGCACTTAAAATCGAATGTTATAAGTTTGGAATTCAGTTAATGTTTTGCATCCCATCCTGCTTATGATGCTACACTCATTTTCTGATGTGCTTTTGTTTTTCCGAAATATATACTTTTAGTGATGTCAGGTCTGAAGTACCATGATTTGGTCCCAAACTTTTACCTAACTCTGTTTTTAGGATTGTGATACTATATGCAGGTCTAGTATATACGACTCTCTCTCTCTCTTTCTCTCTCTTTGTGGCAGATAGATAAATAGACAGCTGTACATTTAGAAGTCTCTCTCTACCTCTCTGCTTCTCTCTATATGTCTCTCTCTTTATATGTATATATTTATCTATCTACCTATGTATATATCTGTATATATGTATATATTGACATTAAATGATACAAATATAAATGTACATTTAGTAATACATTATATGTTAAAAAAAAAAAAAAGGAAGAAGATAGCAGGAGAGGAAGAATGAAGGGGGGGAAATCGAAGGGGGAGACGAACCATGAGAGACGATGGACTCTGAAAAACAAACTGAGGGTTCTAGAGGGGAGGGGGGTGGAGGGATGGGTTAGCCTGGTGATGGGTATTAAAGAGGGCACGTTCTGCATGGAGCACTGGGTGTTATATGCAAATAGTGAATCATGGAACACTACATCAAAAACTAGTGATGTAATGTATGGTGATTAACATAACAATAAAAAATTAAAAAAAAATAAATGTACATTTAGATATCTCTCTCTGTCTCTGTCCCTTTCTCTTTTTATATGTACAGTTGACCCTTGAGTGACACAAAGGTTAGAGGTGCTAAGCCTCCCCTTTCCTTCCCTCCCCCCACACAGTCAAAAATCCATGTATAACTTGACTTTCCTAAACTTAACTGGAAGCCTTACTGATAACATAAATTAACACATGTTTTGTATGTTATATGTATTATATATTGTATTCTTACAATAAAGCTAGAAAAAATAAAATTAAGAAAATCATAAGATAAAACACATTACAGTACTGTACTGTATTTTTGGAGAAAAATCACATGTTAGTGGATCTATATAGTTCCAACCTGTGTTGTTCAAGGGTCAATTGTATATATCTATCTCTCTATATATCAATATTTATATACTCTTTCATATGACACAGATTATATATAATTGGTATATTTATAATGCTATATATAATTCACTATAATGATATATATATATATTATTCACACACATATGTATGACAGAGGGAGAGAGGGAAAAAGAGGGGGAGAGAGAGAGAGAGAGAGACAAACATCTTTTCAACAAAGTTTAACACATAGAATTGTTAGTTATTTTATTGTAATCTAAGCCTTCCTGTAGGTTGATTTTCCCAAAGGGTGCCACTTACATCTTTGGTAAAACTATGTTGTTGTGGAACTCAGACATAACACTTAAGCAGCATTCAATGATGAGACATTGATTTTCTTTTCTTCTGGTTCCTTCTTCTACATTGTCTCAAGCAGAAACTCCTGGTTTGGTTCTAGTAGGTAGTGATCCCTCCCTGACTCTCAGCAATCTCCATTTTTAACATTGACAACAGACCTCAAGCAACCGACAAGGCCTGGAGAAATTTAGCTTTATTTTCAGTTAAATTTTATGTATGTCCACTTTCTACTTGTGTCAAATGATATTGATTTTTTTTTTTGCTTGTTTGTAATGTTTTTAAGTACCATGTAAAGTGTTGTTAAGGAAAAAATGAATCAATTTAACAAAAAAATATTAAGTCAGTGAAAATGAGTTGATATACAAACTTCATATCGGCAGGACAGCTATAACTGGATTATAGGAAAGGTAATCCTAGGACATGATTTCATTTTCTGACTTTTGATGAATGCTGCTCTGCAGACATAGCTTACCTTTCTCTACAAACAACACATTTTCCAGTTATAATGCCTTAGCTGTTTCCTCTTTTCTTGCTCCTATGTCATAACTAAATTTTAAATAGTAATAAAGGTCAAGTTCACACGCTGTGTCCATAAAGTTTTTCCTTATCTCATAGCTGAAAATGTTCCCATACTGGTTTCCAGATTATTTTATATCATTGAAGTCCTCACCTACTTTTTTACACGTCCTTATAAATATGCTTGTTTTCTGCTTCTATCATATCTTATACATGCTGAGGGCAAAATCTGCGTTTAGCACCCTTGCCTGGATGGATCAGCACCTGGAAGAATGCTTTGGGCACAGGAGGTACAAGACAGACATTCATGGAATCAATAAATTCATATGTGAATGAATAAAGGCAATTTGAATAGGTACTTGATTCATCAGACGCTTCGCCAATTTGCAACGAGTCAGCCTCACCTCAGGAATATTAAAGTTTTGCGTTCCAGAACACCAAATAACCCAGATGTTCCATGTTAATTGCCGAGGTATTAGAAATAATCTGGGAGCTGAGACATGAATTAACAACAAACAAAAACTCCAACACATCATTTTAAAAAAATCATTTGGTAGAGCGACACATAATTTATAGAAGGAGAAGAGAAATGAACTTCACTGACTTGGGTTTTCTTTTTTCTTTTGACTTGAGTTTTCTGGTACCATCAGCGCTGTACCATTCACTTAGAAGCATTTTCTGAAAATGTCCATGAATGGAACCTTCCCTCGGGTGAGGGTCTTACTGTGCTCTCTGCAAGCGGATGTAGCTGATGGAAGAGAATGAAACAGGGGTGCCCTTCGGCTCTGTGGGACTGTAACCGTTTCTCCCCTTGATTAGCATTCCAGATGCTAAAGGCCAGACGGCAGAATTCAAGTGAATCCTGTTCTTTAATCAGCCCTGCGTAGATGTGGCTGCTGGTTGGGGCTGGAATTCTATGCCTTCCCCATCCACTGCTCTCTCTTGTAAACCTCTTCTTTGTTTCACCACTGCTAAGATTTTCTTCTCTGCTACTTTATCTCCTTTTTATTCTCTGTCAGTAAGACGATTCCCCATATACCTCAGGGTGTAGTCATACTTCTGGATGTTCATTATCTCTAGATTCCCTCAGCTACAGATATTTATTTTCTGCAGACCTCAGTCTGCAAACAAAACAATAAACTCTGCTGCTTGTTATAACAGCAGAGCGAGCTAAACTGTTTTTCTCTTTCCAAGGCAGTTCAGAGACCTTGCGTCTGTATTGTTGTTGTTGTTTTGTTTTTTTGTTTTTTTTTTTTATCCCTCTAGGTTTTCTGTTTCTCAAAAAGTGAAATTATATGCCAGGGACCATTTTTCATGCCACCTCTCTCCCGAAATAATCTGGACCATTGGATTCTCTGATCTTCTTTCCTTAATCATTGTGACAAAACCACTTACAGATGAAGATTGCCTTTCTGGAAGTGGTGGGTTTTGAGGCAAAGGTGCTTGAAAAGTAATGAGTGGGCTTTCAGAAAAGTGAGAATGTACTTGAATGTGTTCTCTTTTGAAAACCTCGCAGTCCTTTTCATAAAGAGTGAATTTAAGGACCTGTTCAAGTTCTTTGAAGTCAGATCAGATTATATCAGAAATTGAGGCTGCATGATTTACCTTGTATTCCGTGGATATTTCAGAATACTCATCTCTACCCCTCCATTTTTATGTTTCTAGGATCACCATTGTTCCAAGTAACTGATCAATACCAAAGGGCCTAAGTTCAAAAAGCAACTTATATTTCTCTAGCAGTCCATGCTAAAATAACCAGAAGAAGGAAGAGTGCTAGAAACAACAGGTAGAAACAAGAGGGAAAGCAATTTCTGAGTAATCTTTTTTCTTTTTTGCATGTTATTGCTTAAAATATGCACCTCACTTTATTGAATAACATTTTGTCAGTGGTAATATTTACTGTAAGCACTTAATAGGTACAGTGAGATGTTCACCAAGAATGAGAAAATCACATCAATAATTTCTCTTTCACAGTTGGTGTGTGTATTACTTCTGCTTGTTTTCTGGTGCGGGAGATATAAGCTCTACTGTAGTGGATGAACCAAATGAGCATTTCTTTTTTCTCACATAGTAAGTGGGCTAAAGAAGAAATCCAAGATGAAATGGTAGGTCCATGATGCTGGCATGGATCCACGTTGCATTTGTATGTAGTTCTGCTTTGCTTTTCTCAATCATGTGGCCTCCACTCATGACCTCAGCATGACTGCAGAAGCCTATGATATGTGAATTCCAGGCAGGGAGAGGGGAAGGGCAGAGGCCACAAGGCAAGTGCCAGGCAGGTTTACCCCCATTTATAGGAATGTAATAGCTTTCCATGCAGTAGATTCCCACTTAAATTTTATAGATAACTCCGTCACAGGTCCACCCCTGCTACAGGGAAGTTTGGGGAGGTGAACCTTTTATCCGAGTAGATTGCTACGTAGAAAAAACTCAGTGAAAAGATCCTTGTATACAGTTAACAGTGCCTTCTTAACATATAAAATCGACATGTTGTTGGACAGGGCAGGAAAAAAAAATGCCAGCTCATTTCAGATTAGGTCCCTGATTTATTTTATTTAATAAAGAAAATGTCAGCAAGCAGAGGAAATATAGTAAAAGTATTGTTCATGAGAAATGTTGGCAGTTCCCATCCTAAGTACTGCCTAGGAAAGGAAATCTGAATTAAAATTAGAGAGCTCCATGCATTTATATGAAGATGATGCAGTGTGTGTGTGTGTGTGTGTGTGTGTGTGTGTGTGTGTGTGTTGGGGGAAGGGAACCAAGAGAATATACAGTTCTTCTTAAAGCAGCATTGATACTGATTTCCTGGATCCATTATCTATTGGCTGTATGATATTAACCTAGTTACTTAACCACATTTTGCCTTGGTTTCCTCATTTGTAAAATGGGGATTATAATAATACCTACCAGTAGAGATTCTCTCCTTGACCAAACTTTAGTGGAACTCCTCTGAGCCCTCTGCCTGACCTTGAGCTTATGTCTCTACCCTTGACAAGAATCCTGCTAAGTCTAAGTTTAGCCAGAATCTCCCATGCTTGGTACAGGGATCTCCATTGATATCTGACCAAATTCTTCATCCCCAGGTAATATCTTAGTATCTTAGCACCCTGGCTTGCCTTTACCTGTCAGGTTACTTAGCAAGAATTACCCTAAACCCTTAGTAATTTTGCATCTGCCAACTATGCCTCCCCACTCTGGTCCCTGGCTATAAATCCCCATTTTTCCTTGTTGTATTCAAAACTGAACCTAATCTCTCTCCCCTGCTGCAAAACCACAGTGCACTAGTTCCCC
>NW_028036930.1:0-514 GCF_054177405.1 Leptonychotes weddellii | reverse complement strand
TTTAACATATAATGTATTATTTGTTTCAGAGGTACAGGTCTGTGATTCAGCAGTCTTATGTGCTATGGTGAATGCTGTGAATTGTGTAAGACTGTTGAATCAATAGATATATTTAAAAAAAAATTTTTTTTTTTTTACTAAACCCAACATCCAGTGACAATAAAACAACTCAACAAAAATGGAAGGGAAGCTTTTGACTTCTGGCTCGGAGGAGGCAAAGGTGCAGCTGCCTTCGGTTGTCCCAAATCCAAGTTTATCTGACACCAGCCACCTCTACCACTGGCCTAAGTTCAACCACAAAGAGATCAAAGTTGTGTACCTGAGGTGCACCTGTGGGGAAGTTGATGCAACATCTGCTCTGGCTGCAAAGATCAGTCGATGGAGTCTGTCTCCAAAAAAGGCTGGTAATGACTTGGCCAAGGCAACCAATGATTGGAAGGGTCTGAGGATTAGAGTGAAACTGACCATTCAGAACAGTCAGGTGCAGATTGAAGTGGTACCTTCTGCCTTTTCC
>NW_028036929.1:0-514 GCF_054177405.1 Leptonychotes weddellii | reverse complement strand
AAGGCTGCATGTGTGCACGCCTGCACACACATACAGAATGAAAAGGAAATCCCCAAAGTTTAGAAAAGAACACAAACAAGAGTAATAGCTTGATTGTTTACTACAGTGACCAGGGTGGGGCAGAGGCTGAGATTTAGTACCCACGTAAACTGCAGGGAAAAAAACTCATGAATTCTTGTGAGATACAAGAGAGAGTAATAGTTGAATTTGACCTGGAGCAGATGAGTATACTTAGCAATAATAAAATATAATTAATCAGCCTAATGCCTGAGATTCATCTCAACCTATATATATCTAAAAGACATAGGGTTACTTTTTAAAATTATGGCTACAATCCCTCTACTTTTTGTACAGTGAAAAATATTTGCATGATCATAGATCTTAAATTCAGCCTATTTGATTTGAACTTACTGGAAAAAGTATTGAAGGATTCAATAAGTTCTAGAACAGAATATATATATTATGCTCTTCATGTTGTGAAATTACTACTATATAACTAAAACAAGTAAAAAAA
>NW_028036928.1:0-514 GCF_054177405.1 Leptonychotes weddellii | reverse complement strand
GTTTGACTTATTTCGCTCAACATAATACCCTCCAGTTCCATCCACGTCGTTGCAAATTGGAGGGGATTTTCTAAGTGTGGATATTTTCTACCTCGTCAAAGAAATCCCATGAGTGAAACATTTCCAAGGAACAATAAGAAGCTTTTTGCCATCACTCTAAGAATGCTCTCAGAAGAACTTTGCTATAAAAGAACTTAATAGTTTTGTTATAATTTAGGATTTGAGAAGGAGTGAACAAAATCGAGAATAATTTTCTAAATAAAGAACATGTGTTGGGGAGGTGGTGATGGTATATCACCTTTTGAAGTTCTTGCTGCCGTGAAGCACCAGGTTAGGTTTTCATTAAATCCGAGGAGTCCTTGTCTGCTTCATGGGAGTAAATAATTGAGAAGTACAAATACTTGTGGCTTTTGGTGCTGATTCCTTGAAAGGGAACTGGGTGACCCTTGGCTATCACGGGCTAATGGTTACTGGTAGTAAACGGAAGGCAGCAGGGGTGCAAGATTCACGGGGT
>NW_028036927.1:0-514 GCF_054177405.1 Leptonychotes weddellii | reverse complement strand
AGTGGCTTAAAACAACACAAACTTATTATCTGATGGTTTTAGAGGTCAGAAGCTCAAACCTAGTCTCACAGGGCTACAATCAAGCTGTTCGCAGAGCTGGTTCCTTCTTCTTGGCCTTTTCTGGCTTCTAGAGACACTGGGTGCGTCCGTTGGCTGTGGTCCCCCATTTTTAGAGCTAGCAGGAAAACCAGAGCTTCTGTCAACCTCTCTCTCTGCTTCCAATGTCACATCCCCTTTCTGGTTTCGTCTTGTTTCATTTTCCCTCCCTTCCCCTATGATCCTCTCTTTTGTTTCTCAAATTCGTCATATCAGTGAGATCATATGACAATTGTCTTTCTCTGACTGACTTATTTTGATTAGCATAATACCCTTTAGTTTCATCCACGTTGTTGCAAATGGCAAGATTTCATTTTTTTGATGGCTGCATAATATCCCATTGTATATATATATACCACATCTTCTTTATCCATTCATCTGTCAATGGACATCTTGGCTCTTTCCACAGTTTGGCTAT
>NW_028036926.1:0-514 GCF_054177405.1 Leptonychotes weddellii | reverse complement strand
GGACTGTGATCTTACTGATCTCTGAATTCTCCAAAGTGCTGAATACAATGCCTAATTTCTAATTAGTGCTTAGATCCTTAGTAGGGTGGATGGATACATGCAAAATCTGAGCAGGCTTATTCACCCTGGCTCAACACTGTTACAGTCCGTAATAACCTTAAGTCTTCTAATACTAATGAATTGCTTTTTATAATGTTCAAAAAAATAATTTCCCCATAGATATTTTGAGACACAAACATCTTGGATTTGTATGTTAGTAAACCTAATTTGCTGGAAGAATTTGTCACTCCTAAATTAATAATATATACTCAATGAAACTATAGCTAATTTTATAATACTTCCCTTGTAAGAATTTTTATTGGATTCTTCTTGGATAATGTCTAAAAATGAATGCCTCTGTGGTTCAAAATCTTGTTACAACATAAAAAATAAACTCTCAGATTCTTTCTGATGCCCAAGTCATGCTTAATAGTTCATTAATATGGCATTAACTTTTATACATCTCATGTTAAAA
>NW_028036925.1:0-514 GCF_054177405.1 Leptonychotes weddellii | reverse complement strand
AATTTCAAAATACTATTTTCTCCATGATCAAAAATATAATACATTTTTTTTACATTCTCAAAGTATTTTTACCTTATTAAAGTACTTTACATGCACAATAAACTTTTAAAAATGTATATTTTAACATTTGCCCACTGCTGCCAAAAAGCCCCAAATAATACCCTTTGATTATGCTGAACCAATGGAAATGTGCATAGCTATAAGAGTTCCCTAGTGCCCAAGCTGTGATATATGACCTTGCACTCTTGTTCAAAATTGAATAATTCAGAAGTAGACATCCGATCCTTAGATTATCCCTTTCAAGGATTTACATTTGAAATAGAGAGAAGCAAACTAAATGTCCATGAAGTGGATACTGTTGACTGAATTGCAATAAAAAGAAGGCTCCTAAAAGCAACATAGACCAGAAAGGAACACAGACAATATACGGTAACAGTCACCTTACAGGCAATACAATGGCACTAAATTCCTATCTTTCAATAGTTACCCTGAATGTAAATGGGCTCAATGCCCC
>NW_028036924.1:0-514 GCF_054177405.1 Leptonychotes weddellii | reverse complement strand
CCATTTCCTTACCTTGAACAGATGCCTTAGTCTTTGTGAACCTGTGTCCACATCTGTAGAATGGGGGAGGGAAGAGAGCGTGGAACGGCGTTGCCACTTGGCAGTGTTCCTCCGTCCTTCCCCCCATTTCTTTAGGGTCTGTTAAAAAGGTGAACTATGGGATGGCTCAGTCAGTTAAGTGTCTGCCTTCGGCTCAGGTAATGATCCCAGGGTCCTGGGATCGAGTCCCGCATCAGGCTCCCTGCTCAGCGGGGAGCCTGCCTCTCCCTCTCCCTCTGCCCCTCCCCCTGCCTGTGCTCTCTCACTCTCTCTCTGATAAAAAAACAAAAGGTGAACTAATTAGGTGTGATAATGCTGAGCTCCCTCACACAGGGAATGATTCTTGATGGCCCCTGAGCCTAAGAAGACAGCAACTCTCCAGATCACTTCCAGGCAGCACTTATAGGGCCCGGGACCTGCTTGGCCAGGCAAAACAAGGAGGTAGGAAAGTCGTGATTGCATCTGCCCAGACACA
>NW_028036923.1:0-514 GCF_054177405.1 Leptonychotes weddellii | reverse complement strand
CTCCCATTCTGTCGGTTGTCTTTTGGTTTTGTTGACTGTTTCCTTTGCTTTGCAAAAGCTTTTTATCTTGATGAAGTCCCAGTAGTTCATTTTTGCCCTTGCTTCCCTTGCCTTTGGTCACCTTTGCTTTTCAAAGATACTTTCACTGTGTAGAAAATTCTAGGTTGACATTTTTTTTTCCTTTAGTGCTTTAAAGATCCCACTCCACTGTTTTGGCCTGCATTATTTTAAAAAGTTTATTTATTTATTTATTTTTAAGCAATCTCTACACCAAACATGGGGCTCAAACTCATGACCCCAAGATCAAGAGTCACTTGCTCTTTGACTGAGCCAGCCAGATGCCTCTGTCTGCTTTATTTTTTTTGTGAGAAATTTGCTGTAATCCTTCTATTTGTTGTTCTGAATATAATGTGTCTTTCTTCTCTGGCTGCTTTTAAGGTTTTCAGTTTATTCTTGGTCCTGAACAATTTGAATATGATGTGTCTTGGCATACTTTTCTTGTGTTTCAGATTTG
>NW_028036922.1:0-514 GCF_054177405.1 Leptonychotes weddellii | reverse complement strand
AAAAAAAAAGATATCAGTTAAAGTTTTGGATTTTAAAGTCATTAACAAATACATTGCTCTGAGGATCACGGCAGGAGATGGAATTGCCGGGGACTGGTATAAAGCAAACATAAGGGACCTGGGCCAAGACCATAATGCATGTATCTTCTGCTTCGTTTGGCTCTCTTCTCAACAATGCCCAGCACAGCAAAATGCACATGCATTCATTTTATTCAACTTCATTGCTAAGCTATTATTTTTTTCTTTAATGTAAAAATACTATTCATATAATCTAAAACAATTTTCCTCTCATATGGTTGTTTTTAGAATGCACAGAATAAGCTATCCCCAGATCTGCCTTCCACAGTTTACAAAAATACAAGAGTTCACATGAGTAGTTTGCAAGAAGAATGGAAATGGGGGGAAAGTGATAGTTTCTGCATAATCTTTCTATTTTTGTGAAAATTGGAGTGTTCTACCCCACTGGTGTGTCTTGGGGGAAAAATCCCATCATAATTTCAGAGTACATAATGGG
>NW_028036921.1:0-514 GCF_054177405.1 Leptonychotes weddellii | reverse complement strand
AACTTCTAAGATTAAAGTACACCAGCTCTTTAAAAAGGTGTTTTAAAAGGATACTCTTATATTTAAGCACCCTGGAGTGACATATTGTATTATTGCATTCAATTGCAGTGTTGTTGAAATGCATTCAGACAAGGAATTATACTAACCTCCCCACAGTGATCCCATTGAAATGTTTAGAATGCCTACTCTGATAAACACTTGGAAAGAAGCTCTAAATTCTGTTGATCTGGATGTTTGGCTTTAATATACACATAAAAATATATTCAACGTAATAAAAAAAAACTTTGGTAATTCACTGGATTTATGCCGATCAGAGATATAGATATACTTGGTTCAATGGAACTTATATGCCGTGGAAAAAGAACTTGAAGAGAGCCTTCGGCTCAGATTGATGTCCAGAGGAATCTGACCCCTTTCCCCGGCTCAGACTCCTGCCTCATTGTGCTTTGTGCCCTTTGCTTGATTTTAGTATTGAGAGTTAAAGAGGTGAAAGTGGTTTGGGCTATGGCACAAA
>NW_028036920.1:0-9928 GCF_054177405.1 Leptonychotes weddellii | reverse complement strand
AGCCTGGTGGTGGGTATTGAGGAGGGCACGTTCTGCATGGAGCACTGGGTGTTATGCACAAACAATGAATCATGGAACACTACATCTAAAATTGATGATGTAATGTATGGGGATTAACATAAGAATAAAAAAAAAAAAAGAAACCCAACCCATCATGTTCATAGGTCCTGCCCATGCTCAAGGAGAGGGAATTATAAAGGACTTGTCCACCAGAGGGCAGGAATCTTGGACCCATCTTAGAGTTCTGCTTACTGAAAGGAGAGACTAAGATAATGAGTAGGAACTAGACTTGAAAGTTCATTGGGTAGATGATTTTAGAGCAGAGATAAAGACATGGATACAGAACTGGACATCATTTTGTGCACATGCAATGATCTAAATTCGTTCTTGCTGACTGATGCTGCTTCATATCTTGAATCTGAAAGGAACAGAGTTCTTGCTTTAGAGGTAACCACTTCTTCCCAGTGTGGCATTACTCTTATAGTTCGTGGCAATTATTTTAGTGATCTTACGACACAACAATTCTTTGAGTTTTCCACTTAAAATACTGACCATCATATTAGCAATCTCCTATCAATTTCTTAAAAATTAAAAAAAAAAAAGAAACAATAAGGGAGAAAGAGTCAGATAAATTCTAAGAAGATATTATAATACTAGTTGAACTCAAGAACTGACTTTTTAAAAAGATTTTATTTATTTATTTGACACACAGAGAGAGAGAGAGAACAAGCAGGGGGAGCTGCAGAGGGAAAGGGAGAACAGGCTCCCCGCTGAGCAGAGAGGCCAACACAGGGCTCTATCCCCAGACCCTGGGATCATGCCCCGAGCCGAAGGTAGATGCCTAACCAACTGAGACACCCAGGTGCCCCAGGAACTGACTCTTGAATAACTAAATCTTGACTGAAATTGAGAAAAGTTGATTAAAAAAATGGGGAAATACAATAAATAATAATAATAATAGATAGAAACTAGGCAAGTGGCCATTTGTTTGCCACAAGCATTGAG
This sequence comes from Leptonychotes weddellii, assembly GCF_054177405.1. Taxonomy (NCBI): domain Eukaryota; kingdom Metazoa; phylum Chordata; class Mammalia; order Carnivora; family Phocidae; genus Leptonychotes; species Leptonychotes weddellii. The sequence goes on along the minus strand of NW_028036920.1, from coordinate 8,923 downwards.
GATTATCTAGGACCTACAGTGTATCCTAGACAATACCAAATACTACATACTGGTTTGGAAAGTCAATGTTGTAGTAATTTCAGCATTTAGAGGTCAGGAATGAGGATGAGGATCAATTTTGAAAGAGGGATGAGGAAGTGGGCTTGGACCCATGTTAGATCATCAGAATTTAAATATACTTATATCAAGGACAAATGTAGTCATGCCAAGTAATAAACATTCCATGCTGTGATAGGCAGAATGAATAATAAAAGCCATCATAGAACTAGTGTTTAAATGTTTTAAACTGTAAAATTATTTACTGCAATTGTTTAGTAGCATGGGGATTGAAGTGTGCTATAGACACCACAAATAACTGGATAAAGCTGAATAAAAATGTTGGTCTCATTTTCATCACACTTGAAGTGAAATCATGAACAGGCAAAAATCTCTCTATGGCAATGGTCTATAACACAGCCCTATAATAACCATACCCATTAAGCTGTGGTTAAATGAGGAGAAAATACAAGTAGAGTTGGCCTTCCACTTAAGATACATGAGGGCAGTTTAACAACTTTTAGGACAACTGAAAAAAATGTGAGATCACAGATTTTTTTTATTTTATTTACTTTTAAAATAAAAACATTTTCCAGACCTAATTTTTGCTAAAACTTAAGATTTATGCTTCTGTTTATTGTTTACTGGATGATGGTAGAATTCCTTTCTCAAAGTTAAATTGGGGGCTAAGTTAATGGGCATAGCTCTTAGAAGAATTTTTCATTTCTTGGAAATTTTTCATGCAAGACTGTTGCACTGAACTGTTACTTCTTCTAACTCAGAAGTCTGATTCTATATTATACTAAGCTAGTATAAAAATAAAAGCTAACATTTCCAGCATAAACTGCAATGAAGATTCTTCCTATAGTTGCTCCTGCCAAAATACTTTATGAGGCAATCCTTTCATAAAACAAGACACAATATTAAACCTCCTTCTTCTTCCACTCTCTTCATTTTTCTTCTCTGCATGTTGCCATATCTGTAGCTTATAAGGGCTAAGAGTAGGGGGTGAATGGGATAAATGGGTTTCACCTCAAAAAGAATCACCCAGTGCAGCATACCATAGCTCTCCCATTATCTGGATACAGTTTCCAAGTAAAGTACATGTACTCTCTTTCCTATTTGGGATCTATTTCATGAATTGAAACTGAGATTGGCCAAGAGGTGAAACCTAAATTCACATAATATACCTGCATTGGCCTTATGAATAGTTTATAACCACTCCCACCCCCATCTGCTTATACACACATTTTATAGGTTGACTCTCAGTTTGAATTTCTTGTGAGGTTATGTTTTCATTACATTGTGTTTATTAGTATTATAGAGGAAATTTTGCAATAGCTACATACGGAGTTTTGGTCTTTATACAAATAAAATCGGAATCCTTTGGGGTTTCTGATATAATTTACTAAAGATATCAACTTATTCAAATTATTAGGCAAAAGGCATTGCTTACTATAAATAACCACACCTTAGCCAATTACTTCCCTCAGGAGGGCTGGAACTTTGGATTCTGCTAGTGACAGGTCAGCATTTCTCTTGGGAGCAGGTAATTTAGATACTCTCAGGTCCTACCACAGGTGGGATTGAAGAAAGAAAGAAAATGAATTCCATCCCTCTTGTATTTTAAAAATGCAAAGAGTATGCCTAAATTCTAGTTCTGAAATGTTATACAGTCTGTCAATTTTGTGACCTTAATGTATTCAATCCTCCAAGTAAATACTTTTTGGGGTCTGGCACCTAGAAATACTGTTTCCTTGGATTTATGTTTTGATGCTATATTCTAGAAATCATAATTGCAACAATTTCAAGCAAATAGTTGCACTGAATGATATGTTCACTACTCTAAATTTGCAAAGAAAATGTTTCTGAGTAGGTAAATGTTGCTGCCTAATTCTTTTGGCAATTTGAATTTAATTATGAATTTGTGGTGGCTTATGAAATTCTCTTACAGTTTGCAAGCACCTTCATAGTCTATGGGTAACTTACTTTCACAAAGCTCTCTGATTAAACTTGCTAGGTTCATGGCACAATATGTTTAAAAAATTAGTGAAATAAGGAATTTAAAAATTATCATTCATAGTTACTAAAAATATTATAATATCCTTTTATGTATAACTTTCAGACCAGCTATACCCATTTATTCTGTTTCTTTCATTTATAGCTCCCAACCATGGAAAGCTGTCTTCACACTGATATATCACACTACAGAATTTGGTTAATTTTCTCCATGTTCATAAGTGGCTTATTTTTTGTTTCTTGAAAAGTATTTTCTTATTTTAAGCTATTTCATGTATTGGTATATGTGGACTTGTTTTCACACTTGCACTTTGGGGTCAAATGATGAAGTATAATTTTTATAATCATTGATTTTAGTTTAATCAATAAAATGATTTATGACCAGATACTTATTGTATAAGGGCAATTAAAATTTCCTTAATGCAAATCATAATCAAATCTCTGCAACAGGAAAGTTAGCACAAAAGAAAAACGAAATCTCACTTAACAAGTCTGGAAAAAAAAATTTACTTTTAAGAATTCTACTAAGCAGCTAAGTACAACTGTCCTTTGGCATTAGAGCTGAGAAAGGAATTCTAATATATATTAGAATTGTATATATATTTATATATATATAATTTATAAATAAAAATATATATATTAGAATATATAATATATTTATATATAAATATATATATATAATATATATTAGAATTGTGTGTGTATATATGCAATCATATATATATATATATATAAAATCTTCCCAGTGTGGTAGGCAGAATAATGACTTCCTGAAGATGTCTACATACTAATCCCCTGGATCTGTTAATATGTTATATTACAAGGCAAGGAGAATTTCACAAATATAATTATGCTTACAATAATTAAGATAAGGAGGTTATCCTAGGTTGTCTGGGTGGGCCTAATCTAATAACATGAGTACTTTTGTTTTTTCCTTTTCTAAAGATTTTATTTATTTTTTTGAAAGACAGCATGAGCACGAGCTGGGAGGAGGGGTAGAGGGAGAAGCAGACTCCCCGCTGAGCAGGGAGCCTGATGAGGGACTTGATCCTAGAACCCTGGTATCATGACCTGAGTTGAAGGCAGATGTTTAATAGACTGAGCCACCCAGGCGCCCATAACATGAGATCTTAAAAGTAGAAAACTTTCTCTAGCTGGAGGTAGTGGGGTACAGCAGAAGGGGATGTTAGAAAATTTTGAAGCTTGAGAAAGATTTTATTCACCATTGCAGGTTTGCAGAGGGAAGTGGCAATGTGACAAGAAATGCAGGTGGCTAGAAGGAGCTGAGAGAAGCTCCTGGCTAACAGCCAGTAAAGAAACAAGAACCTCAGTCCTAAAACACAACCATTAGGGCTTCAGTGAACTTTGAAGTGGGCATTCCCCCAGAGCCTTCAGGTAAGAATTCATACCGGCCATGAACATTGAGATGATCCTGACTTCTGGAACTGTAAGATGAAGTTGTGTTATTTTAATCCACTAAGTTAGTGGTCATTAGTTATGATAGCAATAGAAAAATAATATAGACTTTGGTTTCAGAAGTGAGGTGTATTGTAACAGATATCTAAAAGTGTGGAACTGGCTTTGGAAATGGGCAGTTGGCAGGGACTGGAAGAATTCGATGAACATGATGGAAAAACCCTAGAGTTCCTTGAACAAACTGTTAGTAGTAAAATGGATACTAACAAATTTGCTAGTAAGGGATCCAAAGGAACTGAGTAGCATAAAAGAAATCTAAATTGCCTTAGAGAGTATATAAATCACCATGAACAGACTATTAGTAGAAATATGGAACTTGAAGGTGCTGCTAGTGTGGCCTTAGAAGTTGAGAAACATTTTAATGGGAATAGGCAGAAAGTTTAATGGAATTATGTCCTGCAGTTATGGGTAAAGCAGAATTTGTGAATACATTTGCATTTTTAGCCTAGGAGATTTCAAACAAGGTACTGGAGGTGTGGTCTGGTTTCTTCATGCTGCTTGTAGTAAAATAAAAGCACATTGTGGGAATAATTGTAAAAGAAAAAATAAACAGGACTTGATGATTTGGCCAATCCTCAGCCTATCCAGACGGGAAAGATATTAGTATAAAGAGAATCACTGTCAAATGCGGCACCTGGGTGGCTTAGTCAGTTGGGAGTCTGCCTTTGGCTCAGGTCATCATCTCTGGGTCCTGGGATTGAGTCTCCCAACAGGCTCTGTGCTCAGCAGGGAGCCTGCATTTCCCTCTCCCTGTGTGCCTCCCTCCCCCCACACTCTCTCTCTCTCAAATAAATAAATAAAATCTTAAAAAAAAAAAGAGAGATAGAGATTCACTGTCAGGAAAACATGTCTTAGAGTAAAAAGCACATGTTTGACTCTACAACTCTTCCCTTAAAACTGAGAAAGACCAAAATTCAGAGTATGCAGTCACAAGATAGTAAGGATGTAGATCACAAACCCTCTCAATCAAACTAATGGACATCACAAAACAGATGCACATTTGTCTCAACCATGTCAGCAGAAAGCAAAAATTGAGATGGAATTATCTCATAAAGATGTGTGGAGGTGCCTCTTGTCTAGTTAACTGAACCCATGTGACATATAAGGGAGAATTTCACATCAGCAGAAACACTGCCAGCCTAGACCGAAAGGGAAAGAGAGGGTACAAAATGAGAGAAGGTTGTCGGCCCCCAGATTTCTACTGGCAGGAAGCAGGCCAATAAAACTACCCACCTGCAGACATGTGCTACTTTTTTATGAAATCATAATTAAAGTTTGTGTGATTCAATACATATGCATATGTATCATGTAATGTATAAATATTTATTTTGATTTAACATATCTTGTTGAGAAGTCTAGCCCCTGGCCACAAATCCGTATGTAATCACTGAAGCCTAACCATAGGCCATTACCAAGGCTTTATTTGGAATTCCTCACTGGGGGAAAGCTGCCCTGTCCACATTAGATTTGTAGTCAATGCATTGCAGCTTCTGAAGACAGTTACAGGCAAGAACTCAGGCCCCCCTAGCTGACCCGGCCCTGATGCATATCTGAAATCCTAGCCCAGGGATCTGTATTCAGAGGCATCTACACTGAGGCCTTCAGCAGAGGCCTTTCTCGGGCACCTCTTCTGAGACATCCTTATCTGATGGAGGTAAGAAAACCTGAAGACACCTTTTATCTACTCTTAGTACTTTTTCACTCTTTGCCCTTATCATTCTCCTTCCTTCTGGTCCAGTACTCAGCTCCATAAAACTGCAGGAATATTTGGTCTATATAACTGCAAGGCCCCCAAAACAGTGAGACTATTTCCCACATCTGCCCTAAGCCATCTGACCATCACTGGAGCCATTCCATGAGGAAAAATGAAACAGTGTGGCAGTCAGTATTTTCTCTGGTTTAGCCTCTTGCTTATGCTATCATTTACTAATGATTGAAGGGCTCCATTCTTAACATTTCAATCACTTATAATATAGACCCATAACAGCACAAAGAAGATCTTAATGATTTTCAAAAAAAAGGATAAATTTTAAAGACCATCCAAAAAGTGATAAAAATAGAATCTAGTTAAACTCATATAAGCTGCTGGACATATTACAAAAATTATACCAACCAATTGTTATCTTCCCGGTGAGATTTGACAATAATCAAATTTCTTTAAAGTGAACTTGTTAAACTTACAATTTCAGTTCTATGGATTTTCCCTAAGGAACTAATAATGATTATTTGCAAATATATCTCTAATGTGTATTTATTCCAGTATTGCTTACAACATTATATAATTAAGATGGACTACTTTGCAGTTGTTTAAATAGAGGTGTAAATAGACACAGACACATATACAAAAATAAATGTTCTGTAGGGACATATGCAGAACTATAGCAGTTTCATTTTAAAAATAGGAGGATGGATGAGATAGACAAGAGAGAGAGATAATAGATGACAGATAGACAGAAAGATAAAAGATGTGAAAAGACTAAACAATAATATGTCCTCTAAAATTTTTCTACTCTGTGTTGTTGGGTTATTTTCTTCTATTTTATTTCTAAATTATCTGTAATAAACAAGTTTTTCCTTAAGTTAGAAAATAAAAAGCAAGGCTCTGTTGTCCAGATACTCAAACTAAGAAAATATCCAAATTTGTGTAAATAATTCACAATGAAAAAAATCTTTGGGTTGAAAGTCAAAGCTTAGCTAAACAAATTAGATAAACAAGCCCAATTCTCAAAAGCCTTCAGTCTCCCCCATTATGTCAGTATCCATTATGACATCTACCATGTATCTGGCCTGAAACCTGAGACATCCGTGAGCAAACCCCACATTTAGATCTTTTCTAGATCTTTTTCTCATTTAACATAATTCTCCAAAAAGAAGAGGAGTCTCATCCAGATTTTGATAGAAATCTACACCTAAATCGTGAGCTTTTAGTCTACTACCAAAACCTGTATGCTGAGCAGGGTATGAAACACCTCTTTGCTCAGACATCACATTAAGCTGGGGAAGGTTGTCAGCAGTTTGGTGCTCTTGTTAATTGGAACATTAATGAAAATTAAAAACTCACAAGTATTTTTTTCTGATATTATGACACATAATGAAATAAATGAGCCAAAAATGCATTTACGTACTTTTACATTGAGAGTTACTTTTTTTTTTTTTAAGATTTTATTTATTTGACAGAGAGACACAGTGAGAGAGGGAACACAAGCAGGGGGAGTGGGAGAGGGAGAACCAGGCCTCCCGCGGAGCAGGGAGCCCGATGCGGGGCTCGATCCCAGGACCCTGGGATCATGACCTGAGCCAAAGGCAGACGCTCAATGACTGAGCCACCCAGGCGCCCTGAGAGTTACTTTTTAAATGAATGGATAATATTTATTCATAATAATGTGAACACAGTTGTAGCTTTATAAATTCAAACTTAATGAATTAACCCTAGGGAGGTAAATTTCTGAAAATTTTACTTTTGCTTGCTTTAAGTGTTTTATATGCAAATCTCTATAGTCTACAATCATGCACCATACATACACCATTTTACACCCGTTTAACCAATAGATTAGGGTCATTGGAAGAACTGAGAAAAGGACTTTTCCTTAAGATAAAGCAGTGATGCATTTAGCAAGGTTATTTCTTTTGCAAAATGTGTACAACTCCTTTGCAGAAACATCTATCTTCATCAGATGAAGAAATCTCATTATGCTGACTACAAATTCTCTGTTCAGTAAGTGTGAGGATTGATTCCCTATGCATTAAGTCAAATGCTTGCTTTTACAAATTAATTTTCTATAAAAGCTAGATCTGTAAAAAATTAAAAGATTTCCAGGATAAATATAATTTTCTCATAGATCTCTCTTCGGTTCATACACACACAAAAAATCTTTATTTATAATAATAACAAAAAACCTTAACCTAGTCCAATCAGCAAAAAAGCTTAAAATCTATTTTACAGTATTATAATGGGTATTTCATTCACGCTATTTTTGTGACTTGCCCTGCTTTCACGGAAAATAAAAGAACATGTAAATTTCTTACAGAAAACATTTCCTGAAAAAGAAAAAGGAAAATTTCTCCCAAGAATCATACCTTCCACCATAAGTGCTGGAAATGATAATTAAAGTAAATTAATATAATCCCAAATTTTTCAAAAATATAGTATTAATATTCATTAAAGAATAAGATGATCAAAGACAGAATTGGAGTAACGTTCCAAATTACATATAAAACTGTGCTGTTGGTATCTGCACACGGATGTGTGTATGGGTTTTGTTTCTGGGTATCTTCAGGCAATGGCCATACATGTGGACACCTTCCCACTTTCTATAGGATTAAATGATCTCTGAATTGTTCAGACCGCAGCTTAGACAGGAGAAGTTACTATTACTAAAAAGAGTTGATAATTTAAAGTTTTGAAAGAGAACTACAGATAATAAAAAGGAAAATGCCTCCGATTTATTAAGTAAAATGGTCCAATTTAAATACATAGGACAGGCAACAAGGTTTACTTCCTAACATTATATGGTTTCTTTTATCAAATTCACCTCAAAGTTTTTTAAATACACTTAAATGGTGTAAGCAGTTAAGGCCATCAGATATATGTTGAATACTATATATTCTATATACATATTTCCGTATTTGAGCATAGTAAACAATTTAGATACAACATAGTGTGTGTATATGTAATGTATATAGCTTACTGTTTTTATGTAATTTGTACATAATGTTAAAATGTAAAATGTTAAAATGTAATTTTTATGTAATGTTAAAACATTTATTTGTACAAGCCACAAATGAACATCAGTGGCATTATTTTTTTATTAACATATGCCATACAAAAATAGCTCTTTTACATTTTCTTTTCATTTAAAAGCAGAATAATGCCAATCAAAAAAAGTGGGTTCTTCAAAATAACAAGTCTTTCTGTATTTGAACAAAGAAGAATATTAATTACTGATTACAAGTGAAATTAAAAAAAGAATGTTCAAGATATAACAATGAAACATTCCAGAATTTCATCCACATTTAAGTTAATTGGTGACAAATGAAGAAAGTGACAAAGCCAAAGACAAGGTTTTGGGAGGCAAGGAGAGAAAAATCTAAATTTACAGGTTTCACTCCAAAAGCAAAAAGCGTTCTTTTTGCCAAGGTTAGCTGAACAAGCAGGAAAAAAAGAAAAAAAAAGCAATAGCTATAAATCTGCCCTGTACAAGATCTACTGTCTCTTTTAGTTGTTACACTATATTTTAGCAGACTTTTTATTTTTTTATTTTTTTTTTTTATTTTTTTTTTTTATTCTTATGTTAATCCCCATACATTACATCATTACTTCTAGATGAAGTGTTCCATGATTCATTGTTCATGCACAACACCCAGTGCTCCATGCAGAACGTGCCCTCCTCAA
>NW_028036919.1:0-514 GCF_054177405.1 Leptonychotes weddellii | reverse complement strand
CGCTCGCCATGGCTCTGTTCCTAGAAGCATCCGGCGGCCATTTGTTATTTAGAATATAACACCTTCAGCAGAAGGAGTCTAGACTACTTCGTAATGTTTATGTTGAAAAAATATGAAATTTGCCGGTTGCTAAGGAAGCAACTTTTTGAAAATTATCAATAAAAGCTAGGGGCCAAAGACTGTATTCTTTGCTTGGTTGGGAAGTCCCTCCCCCAAACCGGAGGGCGAGCACACACACCAGCACGACCCCACACTGCACTCCTGTGCAGATGTGCCCATGAGGTCCCTTGGGGTTCCTCAGACGATGTTACACATGTAAGTGGGGAGCGTATTTAACCAGGGAGACAAACAGCCGAGCTGCCGTCTCTCGCAACCCAATGGCTGTCTCTCTGGCATCCGTGGCCCCGTGCCTCCCGTGGCCCTCGGAGCGCATGCTCACCAGCAATGCCAGCAGGAGCATCTGGGAGAAGTCACTGTTCGATTCTAAAGCTTACGTGGAAATGCAAAGAAGGAG
>NW_028036918.1:0-514 GCF_054177405.1 Leptonychotes weddellii | reverse complement strand
ACAAACAATGAATCATGGAACACTACATCTAAAACGAATGATGTAATGTATGGGGATTAACATAAGAATAAAAAAATTTAAAAAAAAAAAAAAGAAGGACTTGGCAGTTTTAAGACATTTCTTTTAAATGTGCTTACAAAATAATTTATTAAGACATCTTTATTTCTAGAAACAAAGTATAAAGGAAAAAAAACAAAACTCACCCAATATAGAAGTTGATCTATGTATATGATTATATATGTATAGTCATATACAATCTTTTAAAATGGTAGATGGCTATTTCAATGCCTCTGAGGTATACTTTGATTACTGCAAACTTTTCAAGTTGAGCACAAAAAGCAGAAGTATGGGTCAATCCAGCACAGCTCTGAATTCTAAATCACTGCATTAGACACCGTGAAAAACACATGATTGCTATAAACAGGCTAAGAATTGAATATTTATTTCCGTCTGCTTTACCAGCCAGAATTGTATGGCTTGTCACAGCCTATTTTTTTCTCTTTATTATATTAGC
>NW_028036917.1:0-514 GCF_054177405.1 Leptonychotes weddellii | reverse complement strand
CCTGCCTCCAGGTCGGGGCACGTCTCTGCCCTTTGTGCTTCTAAAACCGCCAGCCGCTCCCAGTTCGCGCCCGCCGCTCGGGGTTTGCAGTTCACTGGTGCGACCCCCGCGCACCGGGTTTCCCTCTCGGAGGCTGCAGTTCGCATGTGCGTGACCGTCGCTTCAGTTTTCTGTCCGGGGGGCTGCAGTTCACGTGCGCGCGACCCTGCCGGTCTGGTTTTCCACCCCGGGACTGCCCTAAAGTCCTTTCCCCAACGCTACCGGTCTGCGAGTCTGTGCCCTGTCCGCAGCGCACGAGGCTGTCACTCACCGTTGGTGTAGGATCCCCACATCCAAGCACCCTCCCGCTGCCGTTTATCCTCCGATATCTGCCCGCAGAATCATGGCTCTCCGTTTCGTACCTCAAAACCAACTGCCTGCAATATTCTGTTTGTAGAGATCCAGATCTTCTTACATCGCAGGCTGGTTTCGTGGGTGCTCAGAGTGGTCTGGTAGATATCCAGCTCAATTCCGG
>NW_028036916.1:0-514 GCF_054177405.1 Leptonychotes weddellii | reverse complement strand
GGACATCTTGGCTCTTTCCACAGTTTGGCTATTGTGGACATTGCTGCTATAAACATCGGATACCCTTTGTCTTTTAAAACTTAAGCACTGATATCACAAATTTTCTTCTAGGCACTGCTTTAGCTTTATTTCACAAATTTTGATATGTTGTATTTTATTTTTATTAAGTTAAAAATATTTTCTAATTTCCCCTATGGCATCTTCTTTGATCCATGGGTTACATAATGTCTTATTAAATTTCCAAATACTTGGGAAATTTTTCAATTATTCTTCTGTTACTCATTCTAGTTTGATTCCATTTAGTAAAAAATATATACTTTTATGATTTCACTTTTTAAAAATTTAGTATGATTTATTTCATGACCGAAGATATGCATGGTGAGTGTTCCATATGCACTAGGAAAGAATGTATTTTGCTGCCGTTCGTAGGAAGTTCTACAATCAAGTCAAATTTATTGGTAGTGTTCTTCAAATCTTCGATGTTTTACAGATTTTCTGCCTCTTTGGTCTACCA
>NW_028036915.1:0-514 GCF_054177405.1 Leptonychotes weddellii | reverse complement strand
AAAAAAAACAGAACAAAGTCTAAGAAAATGAAGCCAAAAATTGGATAAAATAAAATGTGGCAATAAGAACAAGGTCATTTAGAAAATGTGATACAGAGATCCTGAAAGTTCTGTTTCAGACCATAAGGGTAAAAGACAAACATTCAGGTAGAGGTCATGAACGGGCAGTCCATGGTCTGCATGTGCTTTGTTTGGCTGCCTCAGAACTGGTCCACATGACTTTTTAAAATTAATGTAATGGCTAACACTTCTGTATTAGAACATATGCCAAATATCAGGAATATGTTTTAGATCAAGCATTTGCTTTCTATTTTCTCAAGTTACCATTGCATATTATTTCCCTCATATTGGGACAAAGTATCATCTGTCAGTTTTCTTACTGTTTTGCATAATTACTTTTTTTTTTTTAAAGATTTATTTATTTATTTGACAGAGAGAGAGAGACAGCGAGAGAGGGAACCACAAGCAGGGGGAGTGGGAGAGGGAGAAGCAGGCCCCCCGCGGAGCAGGGAGC
>NW_028036914.1:0-514 GCF_054177405.1 Leptonychotes weddellii | reverse complement strand
ACTGAGCGGGGAGCCCGATGCAGGGCTTGATCCCAGGACCCTGGGATCGTGACCCAAGCGGAAGGCAGATGCTTAACCAACTGAGCCACCCAGGCGCCCCGAATTGCTTCCTTTCCTGCTACTCTTCAGGACTGGCTAGAGGAATAAGGATGCGACCAACATTATTCCTCCATAACTGCTTTTCAGTTTCAAGGGAGGCCCCAAAGTGCCCTTTGAAAAAAGCCACAATTCAATGCTTGCCAGGAGCTTTTCTTTCCTCTCAGTGCCTCGCTCTGGTTGGGAAAGGAAGGAGAGACTTACTTGCTCTGTTACATCTCTCCCCACAGGAGAGACTTTACACTTCTTAATTGAGCATTCTTCCAAGAATATTTTCAGCGTAAGTCTTTTGTGTGCAAAAAATTTGGAGGCTTTCCATTCCTGAGGACATTGCTTTTACAACCTCACCTTGAACGACGGTTTGAAAGGATATGCTATTCTGCTCGGGATTTCATCATTGAACACCTGGGAAGGAGCA
>NW_028036913.1:0-514 GCF_054177405.1 Leptonychotes weddellii | reverse complement strand
AAAAAAAAAGATATCAGTTAAAGTTTTGGATTTTAAAGTCATTAACAAATACATTGCTCTGAGGATCACGGCAGGAGATGGAATTGCCGGGGACTGGTATAAAGCAAACATAAGGGACCTGGGCCAAGACCATAATGCATGTATCTTCTGCCTCGTTTGGCTCTCTTCTCAACAATGCCCAGCACAGCAAAATGCACATGCATTCATTTTATTCAACTTCATTGCTAAGCTATTATTTTTTTCTTTAATGTAAAAATACTATTCATATAATCTAAAACAATTTTCCTCTCATATGGTTGTTTTTAGAATGCACAGAATAAGCTATCCCCAGATCTGCCTTCCACAGTTTACAAAAATACAAGAGTTCACATAAGTAGTTTGCAAGAAGAATGGAAATGGGGGGAAAGTGATAGTTTCTGCATAATCTTTCTATTTTTGTGAAAATTGGAGTGTTCTACCCCACTGGTGTGTCTTGGGGGAAAAATCCCATCATAATTTCAGAGTACATAATGGG
>NW_028036912.1:0-514 GCF_054177405.1 Leptonychotes weddellii | reverse complement strand
AAAAAAAAAAAAATAAAGTGGCAGTTAACCAGTGAATTGATAACTTTTGTGAAAAATGTTAAGTGGAGCCATTTTAAAATGGAGCCTGAGCAGCCTTTTCCGAGGACAGGGCCAAACCACCAACATTCCAAGAAGTCAGCAAGAACAAGAATATCCTGTTTGAAAAGACTGATAAAAGTGAATTCTGCTCAGTGACCACTTTGCCAGACCAATCAATGAATTACAAACCGAGCCCTGCTTGTCAGCACCAATGAAACTTTCTTGAAAACAACTTACCTAATTTTCCTTTTATTCTGCCATAAAAACCCTGAGTCTACCTCTTGTAACTGGAACACTATTCAGGTTTCTACCCAAATCTGTGTACCCCAAATTACAATTCTTTGATCCCAAATAAAGATTTTGCCTCTTGAAATGTTTTTGTTTGTTTGTTTGTTTTTAGGTTGACACTCCATTAACAATTCTGGATGATTTAAATAACAAAATAAAATAAATGTGAGTATCAGTAAAAGTAATT
>NW_028036911.1:0-514 GCF_054177405.1 Leptonychotes weddellii | reverse complement strand
ACACTACCTCTAAAACTAATGATGTAATGTATGGGGATTAACATAAGAATAAAAAAAAAGATATATAATTGATGCCATTAACACATGCACACATACACACACACTCACATCTTATTCAGGCTAAAGCATATGACAGATTGCATCTTTGCTTCATGAAATAGAGCACATGAAAAGTAAGAAGAGTGTCCATGTCATTAAAGAAATTAATTATTATGAAACTTTTTAAAGAACAGTGATACAGGTTTTATTTAGAAGGACTCTTGCTGGTAGCCACCGGCAAGTGGCTCAATGGGTTAAGCGTCTGCGTTCGGCTCTGGTCATGATCCCAGGATCCTGGGATGGAGTCCCTCATTGGACTCCCTGCTCAGGGGGGAGCCTGCATCTCCCTCTGCCTGCAACTCCCCCTACTTGTGCTCTCTCTCTCTCTCTGTGAAATAAATAAATAAAATCTTAAAAAAAAAAAAAAAGGACTCTTGCAATAGATACAGGGACTATTGCATGAGGCTTTACATTA
>NW_028036910.1:0-514 GCF_054177405.1 Leptonychotes weddellii | reverse complement strand
GTTTGACTTATTTCGCTCAACATAATACCCTCCAGTTCCATCCACGTCGTTGCAAATTGGAGGGGATTTTCTAAGTGTGGATATTTTCTACCTCATCAAAGAAATCCCATGAGTGAAACATTTCCAAGGAACAATAAGAAGCTTTTTGCCATCACTCTAAGAATGCTCTCAGAAGAACTTTGCTATAAAAGAACTTAATAGTTTTGTTATAATTTAGGATTTGAGAAGGAGTGAACAAAATCGAGAATAATTTTCTAAATAAAGAACATGTGTTGGGGAGGTGGTGATGGTATATCACCTTTTGAAGTTCTTGCCGCCGTGAAGCACCAGGTTAGGTTTTCATTAAATCCGAGGAGTCCTTGTCTGCTTCATGGGAGTAAATAATTGAGAAGTACAAATACTTGTGGCTTTTGGTGCTGATTCCTTGAAAGGGAACTGGGTGACCCTTGGCTATCACGGGCTAATGGTTACTGGTAGTAAACGGAAGGCAGCAGGGGTGCAAGATTCACGGGGT
>NW_028036909.1:0-9928 GCF_054177405.1 Leptonychotes weddellii | reverse complement strand
GAGGATGGGTTGGCCTGGTGGTGGGTATTGAGGAGGGCACGTTCTGCATGGAGCACTGGCTGTTGTGCACAAACAATGAATCATGGAACACTACATCAAAAACTAATGTTGTAATGTATGGTGATTAACATAATAAAAAAAATAAAAATAAATAAATAAGCTAATGATGTAATGTATGGTGATTAACATAACAATAAAAAATTTATAAAAAAAAAACTAGCACTTCAATGATGGATGCTGCTGCAAGGCCCTCTCCCCAGAGGCAATAGGTTTCCCCTTAGAAGCTGACCCCTGTCTCTCCCTGGTTTCTAGGCCAATAACTACAGTTAAATACCAGAACAACCCAACTGGGGACATGCTGTGCCTGATAGGGGAGTAAAGAGACTATACACTGAAAGAATTGCAAAAATTAGCGAGCACATACCAGCAGAAGCCAGAGAAGCACTCTTGGGATTGAATTTGAAGACACTTGATCAAAGTAGTCAGAATGTAAGACTGGGTGAGCAAACATTAATTGATTTCAGGGTGCTTTCTCTCATAAATGGACTTAGCACCCTAGAAAGGACCCAGGCAATGGGCCAAACAGCTGCTGGGATGGCTCTTAAGACCCTGGAAAGGCAGTAGCCACATAGAGAATTGGAAATGCTTGAGTTACCCTGGAAGACAATAGAGAGAGGTGTGAGAAGCCTGAGGAAAGTGAGTGAACTGCAGTAGACAGAGTAGGTGAGGCCAGAAGACCTTCCATAAGAGGACCCCTCTTCCATCAAGCACTGAGAAGATTGGCAGGAGCCAGAGTTGCCAGATTTAGCAAATGAACTACAGGATTCCCAGTTCAATTAGATGATAGAAAAGGCAGTCACAAAGCTGGGTTTATTAATACTCATAGGAATAAGAGAGCTCCAAAGAAACAGAGTCAATAAGGGTGCTGCTTAATATCTAGAATCCAAAAAAGGCATATTAAAGGAGCAGGAGGCTAAAAGCAGACCATCAGCTCAAATAAAAAACATAGTCCCTTGTTCAATTTCCAGACCTCACTGGAACCATTGACAGGACAAATGACTGGATTCCCAGGAGGAAAGACCCTGCAACACCATGGCAAATACATAACACATGATTCTCCAGAGGGTCCTAACAGCCATTTATTCAGGTGACTGTATATCAGGGAAAGGGAAATAACCAGAATGTTCGAGGACAATTGAACATAGGGTCTAAGCTGATATCAATATCCAGAGACCCAAAGCATCATTATGGCTTCCCTGTTAGAACTAAGGTCTCTGCAGTCAGGTAATGAATGTAGTCCCAGCTAAAGTCTCAGCTCACAAAGTGCCCACCAGGTGCACAGACTCAATTCACACAATCCCCAAGGATATAATTAGAACTGATACATATGGCAGTTGGAGTAACCCCCACACTAGATCCCTGGCTTATGGCATAAGAGCTGTCTGCCTTCAGCTCAGGTCATGATCTCCAGGTGCTGGGATCGAGCCCCATGTCGGGCTCCCAGCTCAGTGGGGAGTCTGTTTCTCCCTCTCCCTCTGCCTCTCCCCCTGTCTCTCCCCCTGCTTGTTCTCTCTTTCTCTCTCTCTCTCAAATGAATAAATAAAAAAATCTTAAAAAGAGCTATCATAGTAGGAAAGAGTAATTGGAAACCTTAGAAATTTTTTTAATAAAAAACCAGTCATACTGATCTATGGGTCACTTTTATTTATTTTTTTAAAGATTTTATTCATATATATGAGAGAGAGAGAGAGAGAGCACAAGCAGGAGGAAGGGAAGGGGAGAGAGAGAGGGGGAAATAGACTCCCCACTGAGTGTGGAGCCTGACAATGCAGAGCTCAATCCAGGACCCTGAGATCATGACCTGAGCCAAAGTCAGACTTGGCTGACTGAGCCACCCAGGCACCCTGGAAACCTCAGAACTTTTACCCCTTAGCCCTCAGCCTAAATATCATATCCTTCGGAGAATGACAGGATGAGTGTCACCATTAATGATCCACAAGATGCTGGGTCTATAGTACCTAAAATGTCTCCATTTAATTCACTAGTCTGACCCCTGCAGAAACCAACAGACCCTGGAGAATGACTGACTATATACCACCATAAGCTTAAGTGCTTAAGAGCCCCAATTGTAGCTGCTGTGTCCAAAGTAACCTATTGCTACAGTAGATTAATAAAACCTCAGGGTATGTAATCATTGATTTTACAAATGCATTCTTTTACATTCCAACCAAAAAAGAAAATCAGAAACAGTTTGCATTTGTATGGGGCAGAAGACAACATTCTTTCACAGATTTGCCATGAGGTTATGTTAACTCTACCACCCTCTGTCACAATATCATGTGCTCCAAAGGTGGGTTATAAAATGTGAAAATTTGAATCTTGAATGTGAAGATTCAAGAATCAGCCACTTGAATTAAGTTTTTAGGGTCCAATAGTAAGAGGCATACCAGGATATTGTTCTAAAGTAAAAGACAAATTGCTGCATCTTACATTCCTAGCACCCAGAGTACCTAGTAGGCTTTTTTGGGTTCTGGATATAACACATTCCACACCTAGAAATATTGCCCTTTTCCTTATACAGGGTGACATTGGGGCTGCCAATTTTGATGAGGTCAAGAGCAAGAAAGGCCTCTGCTGTAGATTGAAGCCATGGTGCTGAAAGCCTTGACACTCGAGCCATATGATCTGGCACACCCTGTGGTGTTGGTAGTGTCAGTGTTGGGAAGAGATGCAGCGTAATAGATACTATGGGGAGCCCCAGTGGAAAAATTACAATGCAGGCCTTTGGGCTTCTGAAGCAAGGTTATACCATCTGCAGCAGGAATTTATAAATTATTTGAGCCCAATTCTTAGCATATTACTGGGTCCTGGTAGAGACAGAATGCTTCACCATTGGACACCAAGTGACCACACACCTGTCACTGCTCATTATAGGCTGTGCTCCATCAGACCCACCAAGTCATAAAGCTGATGTGCCTAGCAACAATCCACCCAAAATGGAAAGGGTATTTCTGGGACTGAACTTGAACAGGACCAGAGGGCATGAGTACACTGCATGAGCAAGTGATCCATGTCGCCCAATAGTACCAGTACTCCACATCTACCTGCAGCAGTCACTGTATGACTATATGGCTTCCCATAAATCCAACTAAAAGAGAGAAAAACCTTTGGTCATTATGATA
Source organism: Leptonychotes weddellii (assembly GCF_054177405.1). Taxonomy (NCBI): domain Eukaryota; kingdom Metazoa; phylum Chordata; class Mammalia; order Carnivora; family Phocidae; genus Leptonychotes; species Leptonychotes weddellii. Next base: position 6,746 of record NW_028036909.1, on the reverse strand, counting down.
GGCTGAAAATGGATCCTCAAATATATGTAGATCCTACTCCCTGGAATCTGTGACTTCTACCTTTTTGTCCCCAGCTTTATTGAGGCATAATTGACAAATAAAACTGTAATATATTTAAAGTGTACATGTGATGATTTGGTATATGTATAAATTGTAAAATGATTCCCACAATCAAGTTAATGAACACATCTATCACCTCACATGATTTTTTTTTTCAGTGAAAACACTTAAAATCTATTCTCTTAGCAAATTTCAAGTGTATATAATACAATATTTTTTAAAGATTTATTTATTTGAGAGAGAGAACACAAGCAGGGGGAAGGGCAGAGGGAGAAGGGGAGAGAGAATCCTCAAGCAGACTCCCCGCTGAGCATGGTGCCTGACTTGGGGCTCTATCCCAGGACCCTGAAATCATGACCTGAGCCAAAATCAAGAGTCAGACACTCAACTGATTGAGCCACCTAAGCACCTCTGTAATATAGTATTATTAACTATAGTCATCATTCTATACATTAGATCCCCAGAACTGACTCATAACTGAAAGTCTATGCCCTTTAACCAACTTCTCCCCATTTCCCTCACCTCCCACCCTCTGGCAATCACCATTCTGTGAATGTTATCTTAAATGGCAAAAGACACATTGCAGATATGAAGAAGTTAAGGATCCTGAGATAAGAGGAGTATCTTGGGTTATCAGGTGGGCCCTAAATTCAATCACAACTGTCCTTATTAAAGGGAGGCATATGAAGAAAGCAATGTGACTACTCAACCAAGATGCTCTGCTGCTGGCTTTAAAGATGGAGGTAGGGGCCAAAGGCCAAGGAATGCAAGGAATGCAGTTTTAGAAGTTGGAAAAGGCCAGGAAACAAATTCTCCCCTGGAGCCTCCAAAACAAACACATCACTGCCAGGACCTTGATTTTAACCTGGTAAGGCTCATCTCAGACTTCTGACTGCCAGAACAATAAGAGAATCAATTCATGTTGGTTTAAGCCACTAAATTTGTGATAATTTGCTACAACATCAAGAGGAGCTAGTGCAATACACTTCTCAGTTGCCCTTGGATTCCAATGGCCATGTTGTGAGGAAGCCCAGGCCACACAGGGAGGCTACACGTAGGGGTTCCAGCAGACAGCCCCGCTAAGCATCAATGGCAGACATGTAAGAAAGTTACATGTCAGGTGATTCCAGCCCCAGGCTTCTAGCTTCCAGATGGGGTTCCAGAAATCATGGAATAGAGACAACTTGCTCTACTGTGCCCTATCCAAATTTTTGACCCAGAGAAACCAGATTTAACTACAATTGTTGTTTTGAGCCATTTAATATTTAGTTAGCTATTTGTTACATAGCACAATGTAACTAACACATTATTAAATAAGGACATAATCTAAGATCAGACAAAACCTTGGAAATAACCTAAATGCCCAGTCAAAATGGCAGCCATATGAATTCTGATACTCCATATTGTGGAATATTATATAGTCAATAATAACATTTTTGATAAATGGTTCATGATAGGGAAATTCCTATTTTTAGCACATCTTGGAGGAAATAGCTAATACAAACTTTATAAAAAGTCAACAATGTAAAGGAGTCCTTACTTCCCTATCACTTCACTAATGCAATTTCTTCTTTCCCAGTTTAATTGATAAAATGATATTTCATTTTTTACTTTATGTTTTTTATAACTGTGAGGTTAAGACATCAAAATTTATATAAGCTTTGTATATTTCTTCTTTTGTGAGTTGAGTATTCATGACTCATGAGCTGAGTTGGCGCTGACTCTGTTGCAGTGGTCATTGTTTTTCTTACTGATTTACAAGTTTCTCCATGTGCAAGGTATCATTCCTTTGTATGCATATTGCAAAATTTTCCACTTAAAAAATTTTTTTTCTGTTTTGTCATTTGCTTTTTCATTTTATTTCTTGTGTTCCTCTTGTCTTTTAATTAAGCCCAAATGCTGTGAGCACCTAGGGTTTGGTATGTGCTATGGAAGGTGCAAAGGAAACGGAATATGCAGTCTTTCCCACTGAAGCATTAGGATGTTATTGGGGGTGGCAGTCGTACATACATGAATCACCAAGAGAGGAAGCCTCTCGGCCAACATGTAACCTATTTATCTAAAAGTAGAATTTCATAATCAAACATATTTAGGAAATATTACGATAAACAAAGTTCAAAGTATTTCTTTACCAAGTACAGCTCAGAACCTTCGGTATGCTGAAGTGTATTGGCTTTTCAGGCAGGCAGAGGCAGGCATGGGGGAGTGGGGGGACACCATAATGACCACAAGTATGTGCTACTTGAGGTTGGGATGGGCTTCCTGAAGGAAGATGAACTGCCTGCTGTGAAATTGTTAAACACACACACACACACCCCTACACAAACACACACACACAAAGATATTATAGGGAAGGGACCGGGGGGAGGGTGGAACAAGCCAGAACTAACACAAATTAATGGGGATCTTCAGAAAACTGATTAGAACATAAAAAGAAAGGGCAGGACTATCCCATTCATCTTGTTCTCACTGCCTGTCTTTCTTCATGCATTCTGCCCAAATTCTCTACAGGAGAAGTGATCTGGGCCTATTTCTCTGGCCCATGTGGTCTGTATCCTGGAATTTGTCAGTGCTTAAACCCTTTGCCATGGGGAGATGCCCAAACAGACAAGGGTTCCTGAGGGAGGAGGCTCTGGGAAAGATTTCCTTGACAGACTTAGCTCTGTGCTCCTTCTCTTCCCTTCCATCCAGGTTCAGTCATTGAGTTCTCTGGCACCAATGCTTCTCAAATATTTGCAGAATGCTCTCCCACGCCCCTCAGTTGGTGCTGAGGTCAAGCCGGCAAGTTCTGCTCATTTAGGTTTTACCCATAAATCATTCTCCCCCTTCCCCTTCAATGCTTCAGTGGTTCTTCCCGCCCATGCCCGTGGAGAATTCTGAAAGCTTGCTGCCTCCCTCTAGTCTCCAGGGAAGAACCTATTCCCACCACTGGCCTCTGAGAAACCCAGGCTGCAAAGCCCTTCTCTTGGAGCTCTGACACCATTTCTCTATATCCAAATCAGAGAAGGACATTGAGTTTCCAGATGCCCTGATGTCACCCTCTTGGCTCCAGAGATGTCCAATCCCAGATATAGGACACAGGAATGGGCCTTATCATTAGGCATAGGGTGGGGAGTCAGGATGCCTGGGTTGCATTGCTGGCTCAGCTTGCAGTTTGCACAAGTCACTGACTCTTTCCTGCTGGGACATGACCTTCCTAACCATACACTGCTCAGCCCTCTGGCTTCCTATAATAAAGTCTAAATGGGCATCCATCCAAGGCATTCCATCAACACAAGGCAACATGATGAGGGAGGTGACCTCCAGGATGAACTCAAACATGGCAATTCCCACCATATGGTCATCTCTTTCTTGATAATCACATTTCTTTGAGATTAATTTTCCTCAATGCCAGAAGGAAACAACTCTGAGAGAACAGAATGAATTACGTACCAAGTCCAAAATCTGAACTGGTCTCACACAGAACTAATCCGAATCCACACCTACTCTTTGCCAGAGACTTGTTAAATAGTCCTGCTAGAACTATGCAAAGTAGATATCGTACCTATGTTACAGATAAAGAACAAAGTCCAGAGAAATTCAGTAATTTACCCAAAATCATGCACTAAGAAATAGCAGAGCAATGGTTCTAGAGCACTTCTCTACAATCCCTGACCTCAAAGGACATTTACAAAAGTTACACATTTTGAAAGGTAAATAGGAAGTTCTTTGACTTGGAGTTTTTGACCATATTTCCCTAACCTGATTTCTGGACCTCCTTTTACCCCATTTTCTCTCGATGTTATTAGAAGACAGAAACAAAAATAAGTTAAACCATTTTGAAGTCTCCTTTGTGCCTAGAACCATTATGCTTGGCCTAGACGCATGACAGAATACTTCTCTGTATGGCTAGAACCAACCTGCTAGCTGGTCTGTGTGTTCTGACCAATTTGCTGTTATTTGTTTAAGTCCAGTTGGTAAAACTAAACCTTTGGAATAAAAGCAGTCACAAAAGCCAAGAAGAGGAGAAGGACAAACCATAATTATTAAGGGTATCCAAAGATCAGGGTGGGGTAGGAATCAATGAAAGAATGAATGAAGGGGAAGGAAAGCATAGACTACCCTTTGGCAGCCCTCAGCCTTCTAAAGCTGTGGTTTCTGGGTCTCCCTCAGATATAAGGAGCTCTCAGCGCCTGCCTTCATTCTGATAGTTGACCCTTCCACTCTCCCGGGTAGGGGCAGCAGTCTGAGCCTAGAGCCACCCCAGCCTGGCCTCAGGGCCAATGCTGTTCATCACCCCTGCAAGCCCATGGCTGTGAATGCACAGGAGTCCCTTTGTTGCCATCACACTGGGATCTTTTATTCTCCCTAAGACCCAGGAGCTTCTGTGTGCACAGGGCCCGCCTCCTCCCTTCTCAAGACACTTTGATCCTTCTCCCATTTGAAATCTTGCTGGCTTTTCAACACCCTCCCAGACAATCAGGGTTTTTTACTTTTCAATAACCAAACTGTTCTCCTTATTTCTCCTCTAACAACTCTGACCAAGAAGAGTTCAAGGGGGCAGATCCCAAGAAAACAACAGAAGCATCACATTCAGTTGGTCACTGGCTGGGGTTAATATGGAACACCTTCCACAAGCTCAAAAATGTTTGTTGAAGAATGAATATGTGAGTGAAGTGCTAAGGGGAAGTGACAGCAAAAGCCAGAGGAAAGTATAAGGTGGTTTCTTCCATGGACAACTGGTCAAATCTGGACTTCCAGAGTAGTCTTTGTCTCCATCCTCTCTCATTGCCTGACTCTCCCATAGCCTATCTCTCTCACATTCATCCTTTCCTCTTCATTTGCTCTCCTACCACCTCAATTCCTATTATCTCATAGCTGTTCTAGTTCTGAGGCCTCTTTAACTGGTCTCTCTGCTTAATTCCTTCCATCTGTCCTGCATATCACCGCCAGCTCAATCTGTATGAAGTACCACTCTGTGTCATCTCCCAGTTCAAAGGTTTCCCATACAAACATCTTGTGTCTCATGCAAGGTCCTCTATGATCATTCTGTCTATTATCACTTTCTTAGAGTCAGCAGGGTATAGTAAAAATTGTACTGGATGAGAGGGTCTTAATCCCCAGTCTGACTTTCATAGGTATATAAACTTGGGCAAGCCACTTTAACCTTCTGGACCTAATATTCTCAACTGTAAAATGAGGTGATTAAGCCTGATGATCTTTGAAGTATCTACCAGTTCTAACATTCTGTGACCCTGGGAAACTTACCACTTCTGCCAAATTGTTGCTGACTCACAACAACTTACTGTCCTAACTTGGCTCTCCTGAACATGTCTTTCTCCTTCTTAGAATGGCCTTCCTCTCCTCCCATCCAAACCACATACATCCTTCATGGCCCTCCTATAGTCCCATGATCTCTGGAAGCTTCCCTGGCCCATCAATAATGAGATCTCTCCTTCTTCTGTTTCAACTCCCATCACACAGATGGTGCCCATCACACATGCTTGATAATATTATTATCACTCCATGCATACTTATCTTGTTTGTCTGACTACACAGTAAGTACCATATAGTAAGGTAGGATGTCTTATACTTTCCATAGCCTTGTACCCAGAAGGCACCCCATAAATAGGTGATAATCTCTGGTGGGAAGAGCACTGGACCAGTAATCTGAAAAGTTGGGCTCTAGTTTCCAATGATCTTAGTTACTCCGTCTATGTGGATCTTAGTTTTCTTGTCTATAAAATGAGTGCTTTGGATTAGGGTACTAATTCATCTCTGAGATTCCTCCCAGAGCTGAAATTCTGTGATATTTTTTTATAATGTCCAACCCTTCTTGGAGTCTCACTTTTCCTTAGATCTTTCCAAAGCCTTTTGTCTAGCTCTTACTTAGGCTTAGCAATAGAAGTAGGAGCTTTCAAACAAAGTTCTTCAGCCTCTCACCTAACCATCTCTGGAATAAGTTAGAGTTCAACTATAGTGAATGGCCACACTATGAATTTCCAGAGTCTCTCAGCTGGCTAGATTATTCCTCAGAAGCAGACTCTGTTTCCCCAGGAAAGACTGGCTATTTGGCATTGAAAGGCTTTTCACTATATTCCTTACTCTTAAAGCTGCTTGCAGCCACCCACAACTTTAATACCAGTATCCTAATGACGAGGGTTGAATAAAGCCTCAGAATATTCCCCTTTATAGATGGGCTCTTACATAGTAACCAGTATTCAGTTCCTGCTGGTATTTATAGAAACACAAATATTTCTAAAGCTATTGGTTTTAATTAAAGCTAGAAAAATGCTGGAGAGCTTTAAAAACCACAGATTTGTATCTTTATCCAGAAAATGGAAGAAAAGCCAACCATCACAATGATCAATTTCACCTGCTAGTGGCACTGTCACAGTAATCTAACAATCAAAGAATTATAAACTTTTCTCATTCCCTGCTTGCTACCACATATTCATACACACACCACACCTCACCATACCCAGTAATGTCTTCTTCATTATATCATTTTAGGCAAGACACTACCTTGTCAAGATTTCACAGACATTAGTAAAATGTGCAGTGGAACTGGGTATTTACCCCAAAGATACAAAAGTAGGGATCCGAAGGGGTACGTGCGCCCCGATGTTTATAGCAGCAATGTCCACAATAGCCAAACTGTGGAAAGAGCCAAGATGTCCATCGACAGATGACTGGATAAAGAAGAT
>NW_028036908.1:0-514 GCF_054177405.1 Leptonychotes weddellii | reverse complement strand
GTGAGGTGGTATCTCATTGAGGTTTTGATTTGGATTTCCCTGATGCCGAGCGATATTGAGCACTTTTTCATGTCTGTTGGCTATTTGGATGTCTTCTTTGGAAAAATGTCTGTTCATGTCTTCTGCCCATTTCTTGAGAACTGATTTCTTACCTATCCCTTCTGCTCACATTAATCAACAACTTAGTCCTCTTAATTCTTCCTCCTAAATGTTTTCAAGACAATCAGCTTTTTATCTTTAAGTCTCTTCCCTAGTATAGGTTAGCTATCCTTTGACTCCGGTAGATTATTTCAGCTTTCTAGTTAGTCTGCATGTTTCTAGTTTAGGCTCTTCTCCATATTGCAGCCAGAGTGGTCTTTTGATTATAAAGTCTAGCAATATTACTCTCCTTAAAACTTCTAAAATTCCTGGGCGCCTGGGTGGCTCAGTTTTTAAGCATCTGCCTTTGGCTCAGGTCATGATCCCAGGGTCCTGGGGTTGAGCCCCACATTGGGCTCCCTGCTCAGCGGGAAGC
>NW_028036907.1:0-514 GCF_054177405.1 Leptonychotes weddellii | reverse complement strand
GGACTGTGATCTTACTGATCTCTGAATTCTCCAAAGTGCTGAATACAATGCCTAATTTCTAATTAGTGCTTAGATCCTTAGTAGGATGGATGGATACATGCAAAATCTGAGCAGGCTTATTCACCCTGGCTCAACACTGTTACAGTCCGTAATAACCTTAAGTCTTCTAATACTAATGAATTGCTTTTTATAATGTTCAAAAAAATAATTTCCCCATAGATATTTTGAGACACAAACATCTTGGATTTGTATGTTAGTAAACCTAATTTGCTGGAAGAATTTGTCACTCCTAAATTAATAATATATACTCAATGAAACTATAGCTAATTTTATAATACCTCCCTTGTAAGAATTTTTATTGGATTCTTCTTGGATAATGTCTAAAAATGAATGCCTCTGTGGTTCAAAATCTTGTTACAACATAAAAAATAAACTCTCAGATTCTTTCTGATGCCCAAGTCATGCTTAATAGTTCATTAATATGGCATTAACTTTTATACATCTCATGTTAAAA
>NW_028036906.1:0-514 GCF_054177405.1 Leptonychotes weddellii | reverse complement strand
TCTGAGAATTAGGAAAGCAATCTGCACAGTTGGAGGTAGAGAATGTGGCAGATTCAAGATTCAGGGCCATGAATCCAGGGAGAGGAAAGCTGTGGGGCCTCAAAGGGGAGGGTACCCTTTTTGTGGAGCAAAATCAGGGAGAAGGAGAGAGGGAGAGAGTGCAGAAGGTAAGGATTGCACAAAAGCCTCAGTGAGGAGACCCCCTCAGTCGTGCCGGGAGAGATCACTCCTCCTCCTGGAGTATTTTTGGAAGAGGGTACTTTGTCTCTCCAAGGACAAAAGGGCAGATGGGAGCCAATGAGAGGCGCTCAACAGCAGGGACAGAGGTGTGTGCAAAGGACAGATAGCCTTGTAGCAGCTTTTCCCTGTGAGCCAAAATAGGCTTCAACCACTACAGAACTGAGCAGAGAAAAGAGATACGGGCAGACTACAGATAACCTGGCTGCCGCTTTCCGTTGTCTGCCACAATAGATTCAAGCTTCCCTGTGACTGCTTTTCCGGGACAGAATGGAGG
>NW_028036905.1:0-514 GCF_054177405.1 Leptonychotes weddellii | reverse complement strand
TTTAACATATAATGTATTATTTGTTTCAGAGGTACAGGTCTGTGATTCAGCAGTCTTATGTGCTATGGTGAGTGCTGTGAATTGTGTAAGACTGTTGAATCAATAGATATATTTAAAAAAAAATTTTTTTTTTTTTACTAAACCCAACATCCAGTGACAATAAAACAACTCAACAAAAATGGAAGGGAAGCTTTTGACTTCTGGCTCGGAGGAGGCAAAGGTGCAGCTGCCTTCGGTTGTCCCAAATCCAAGTTTATCTGACACCAGCCACCTCTACCACTGGCCTAAGTTCAACCACAAAGAGATCAAAGTTGCGTACCTGAGGTGCACCTGTGGGGAAGTTGATGCAACATCTGCTCTGGCTGCAAAGATCAGTCGATGGAGTCTGTCTCCAAAAAAGGCTGGTAATGACTTGGCCAAGGCAACCAATGATTGGAAGGGTCTGAGGATTAGAGTGAAACTGACCATTCAGAACAGTCAGGTGCAGATTGAAGTGGTACCTTCTGCCTTTTCC
>NW_028036904.1:0-514 GCF_054177405.1 Leptonychotes weddellii | reverse complement strand
CATGGATTGATGAATGGATAAAGAAGATGTGGTATATCTATAAAATGGAATATTATTCAGCCATAAAACAGAATGAAATCTTGCCATTTCCAATGACAGAGATGGAGCTAGACAGTATAAGGCTAAGTGAAGTAAGTCAGTCAGAGAAAGATAAAACAAATAAGCCAAGGGAAAAAAAGTAAGAGAGAGAGAGGGAGAAACAAATCAAGAAAGAGATTTTTAAATATAGAGAACAAACTGAAGGTTACCAGACGGGGCGGGATGAGGTGATGGTTTAAATAGGTGATAGGGATTAAGGAGGGCAATGTCATGATGAGAACAGAGTGATGTATGGAACTGTTGAATTACTGTGTTTTACAACTGAAGCTAACATAGCGTTGTATGTTAACTAACTGGAATTAAATAAAACTTTAAAAGATACTTAGAAGAGGGGCGCCTGGGTGGCTCAGTTGGTTAAGCGACTGCCTTCGGCTCAGGTCATGATCCTGGAGTCCCTGGATCGAGTCCCGCATCG